>NW_026623462.1:772924-808055 GCF_030028575.1 Malurus melanocephalus
ACCCTATTAAAAATATTGTGCACAGCAATAGTTTTGTGTGCCCATAGATAATCTGTTTTCATGCTACTTTCCTCCAAGAAGAGGCAATGACCAACTGCAAGAACTTGTCTGTGGTTATGCTGGATCCTGACAGAGGAAAAAAGTTGAATGTGGGTGTTCAGGTTATACTTGGTGATTCCAGAGGATGATCCACTGTATTTTTCTTTCCCTTCCTAGTGCCTGAAGAGACTACATGTTGAGGAGAAATCTTGCAGCTCTCCCATAACAGGATTTCCCCTCCCAGCATCTCCAAGGTAACTATGGAGAGCATAGGCTGTCTTGGGTCACAGATTAAAGAGTCACTGGGCTGAAATTTTTGACCATGAAGTCTAAAATTCTGCTTGAGATGTGCTTTGGTTTCTCAGCAGCACATTTGTAATGCTGAGTGTGGACAATACCATGRAAAATCTGCTCTGAACTTCACTTGTCTCCATGTCTGCAATGCCTTATCTGCTCACTAACCCAAATAGTGAGCCTATTGATAGACTGTGCACTGCAGTGTATGAGGTGATTTAGTAGAAGGTAAAGTCACTTAACCGTCTTCAAGTGCTTCCTTGTGTTTGAAGTGCTATAGTGTAGTATATTTAGATGTGTCTGTGTTCTCAGTAATACATCTCAGAACTACTTTTGGCATCCCTCACACTCTTCTGTTTKTATTGATTTGCAATACATTGTCTTTCATTATGATGGGAGGCATAAAACAGGAAGTTGGTTATAGTCTATGGCACTTATACAGACATATTTTATATGTAACAGATACCTTGGGTTTATTTACTGCTGTTTGTAAGTTAAAAACCAGTTTGCTATTGTTGAACAAAGACTGACTGAAAAACTAGAAATAGCAGATGGRCAGRTACTCAGCTCTTAATTTCACTKACTGGAGGAGTATGGAGTGTTTGTYGSCTTTTAAAAWTGATCMTGGACTAAAGCATTTAGGGTGCAGATTGTTTTGTTTGTTTTTCTATTTAATTATTGACTAGTAGTTCTGTAGCCTGAGTTTCCTTGATAACACCTTGTGGCTGACATTACATTCTATAGCATTTCTTTATTTAAATGTTTGTTTTTTTTTCCTACAGCATGTCTGTTGTCTCAGTGTGTTTTATTTCCAGTTCCTGCTTGAGATCTTCTATTCTTCTTACGCCCTTGTCCTCCTAGCACTGTAGACATATTCATGTCTCATTATCACAATTGCTGCTGAGCCTGCTGAAAGGAGCGTAGGTGAAATTGAGTTTTACCACCCCAAGGATGGGGGTGGAGAGGAACTAATCCTGTTATGGAAAGCAACAGAGAGAACAAGCCTGGAAGAGTCAGAATTGTTGCTCCTGTTGCCAGTACAGATGGATGTCAGTCTGCTGTCATTGGGAGCACTTCACTTACATTAGCATTGCTTTCTCTCTGTGGCAGCAGCACAAGCTTTAGTGGTCAGGATTAGGTGAGAAGTGGTTGGCACAGCTGTTGCTCTCCTTTTTGCCATGCAGAGCTTCTTCCCTTGACACAAACACACACATAACACCCAAGTTATCTGCTCACRTGTCACTTGGGTATTGTCTCTTCTCTGTTTTCCTGCAGGAAAAGGACAGTTCAGCTCGAGGATTTTCGCTGCATCGCTATGTTGGGCCGTGGCCACTTTGGGAAGGTAGTAGAGAAGTACACTGTGGAGGAGGGCAGTGGTTGTGAAGATGGGGCTCTGCCTGGGAGTCTGAATAGAAACATTGCAGTACAGGAGAGATCTGTTGCAGTGCAGATACAGAACAAAACCAGCTGATATCKGTTGTTAACAGCCAAAACTCCTGAAGATTTGTGTCAATGTGAGTTAAAGTAATCTGATAAGGAAATAAGAGATTTGTTAGAAGTACAGCTTTTCTGTTGTTTTTCAGGTACTGCTGGCCCAATACAAGGCAACTGGGAAGCTGTATGCCATCAAAGCCTTGAAGAAAAAGGACATTATTAGGAGAGATGAAATTGATAGGTGAGCTTTCTTTACAGATGGTACCATTGCCAGAGGCTACATCAACACAACTGTAATCAAATGTTAGTAGGTATGATGTGTATTAGCCATGGTACTCTTGAGGTTAAATGTGAYCTTAAGCCTTGGATAACTAAAATCAGGAATAAGGAAACTTAAAATGGCATGTAACTTTTGTATGAATGACACCTGAAGAACACTCTAAAACTCAGGGATTTGAAGTATACAAGATAAATATTGTATTAGCCTTCACTTTTTGTTTCTCTAACTTAAGATGTAAAGATTTTCTTCTTTGTCCTCTCTTTCTTAATAGAGGCTTTTCTGCCAAGTCTGTTTATCACTGATGTTTTTGTTCTTTGAATCCTGGCAGCTTGAACTGTGAGAAGCGAATATTTGAGGTGGTCAATTCTTCTGATCATCCATTCCTTGTGAACATGTTTGCRTGTTTCCAGACCCCTCATCATGCCTGTTTTGTGATGGAATACACTCCAGGTGGGGATCTCATGATGCGCATACACGAAGATGTCTTCCCAGAGCATATGGCACAGTGAGTTAGAATTAGTCTTGTCTCCAGGCACTCTGAATTTTTAACTTGAATCTCATGTATTTCCTGATAACTGTTTCTATCTTTTATAGGTTTTATACAGCCTGTGTAGTYTTGGGACTCCAGTTCTTGCATGAGAAGAAAATTGTTTATAGGTAATGCAGTACAGACTCAAGCATAAGACAGTTCAGCMACTTGAAAGCTGATTTTTCCTGTGGTTGTGTCTGGAGCTCACTCTCTTGCTGGGGTTTCTAATCTTTATGCCTGTCCTTGTTTTCCCTGTCGCTATCAGCATGTTCATCGTGCTCACAGTAGAGAAAGTCACCTAGAAGCTATTCATCTGGCATGTTGCAGGTGATTAATCCTCTGTGACATGTCAATACATTGTGGGGGGCACCTGTAAGTCACTGCTTTCTTTCTCACTGGGATAGTCAGGTAATTTGTCATGCTGTTGTGGGAGTTCTTTTCCAGATGAATAAACTCCACCCAGCTCCAACCTGCTTTGTGAGCCTTTTGTTAATTTACCCCTTGTTTAGAGGTAAATATCAATCGATTAAGGGGAATCTTCCAATAATGCATAATTAAAGCAAATGTAGACTTTACTCAATCTGGATTTTATTCTCTCTATTAACATCTACTTTCTGCCTCTTGCAAAAAAAAAAAACCATGTTGGGTGGCAATCCTCAGTCTTCATCTACTGTTTTTTTTCATCTCCTTTCCCTGCAGGGACCTGAAATTGGATAATCTCCTTTTAGATGCTGAAGGATTTGTGAAGATTGCAGATTTTGGATTGTGTAAGGAAGGTGAGCCATCAGGATCAGATTAGTATATGAATGTCAGTAGGTGTTAGTATGTAACTTGTGTTAATCCCCATTTTAAAAATTAAAACCAAAAAAACCAAACAACAAAAAACTCTCACATGTCTGGCCATGACAAATTTGTTGTGTAATCTTCAGGAGACTTATGAAAACATTTAAAATGTGCTTGTTTGWTCAAATGAGCTAGAATGTAGGATAATATAAAACATGAACATGAGTAAATGAGCAATTGGTTTTGCTGTTTATTTAAGCACTGTCTGAATATTTGTTATTTGGAGTYGTTGGGGGCTTCAGGTTTCACACTTCCTCACTGGCATTTACAAGCATTGATGCCAGCCCTCACTCAGGTAACAACATCAGGTGACAAACTACAGCTTTCAGGAGGYGAAGCTGCATCAGATCCATTCAGTWACRGGTGCTGGATTTTACCAAAGTGTCCTTTTCYTATAGGAATAGGTTTTGGAGACCGGACAAACACCTTCTGTGGCACCCCTGAGTTTCTGGCCCCAGAAGTGCTGACAGACATCTCATACACACGGGCAGTGGACTGGTGGGGCCTGGGYGTGCTCATTTACGAGATGCTTGTTGGTGAGGTAAGGCCACCTTCCCAGAGGGGACCTCACTAACCAAGCTTGGGGACCCAACTACCTGAAGTAAAATTTTTCTAAATGTACCAACTCTTTATTAGTACTTCAGTTACATTTTTCTCATGCATCATGCTTGGCAAACAGTAATTAATCCACACAACTCCCTGCTATTCTCATGGCTRTTTAATAGTGAGGAATGGGTACTATGTGCATTAAATAATAGAATGTCCCAATTGCAGTCACCATTCCCTGGAGAYGATGAGGAAGAAGTCTTTGACAGCATTGTCAATGATGAAGTCCRGTATCCACGGTTCCTTTCAACTGAAGCACTTTCCATAATCCGTAAGGTAAAGGCCTTGATGGGTTTCTGGAAGCCTGAGGAATTTGCATTTACTGTGTGAGTGRATCCAGAGGGACTTGATTAGGACTGGATAGCATTTGTGTATGTAATCTGGAGCTGCCTACACTGGCTAAGGAAATGTTTATAATTTGCACATATTTTCCCTTCCTTCTCTTTACATAAATGCAATTCTTCTGTGTAAGGATGACTAAGCAGGCTGCTTACTGTTCCTGCTAMGTCTGGCATGGAGAAGTGTTGATTCAAGGGCAGGGGTGTCAGAACTGTTTAATGGAGATGGCTGAATTCAGTTTTTGAATGTGACCCCACAGTCACAGGTGCACAATTAAGCTGAGATGCTCCATGCAGTTTATGGCAGGTATCTTATTGCTGTTGGCAAGTTGTTTACAAGGAACTAGGTCTGAGCTATTCCTGGCAGATAGTGACCTTGGTGCAAAGTGAGAATGAGAAAATACCGAGGGATCAGTCCACCTACTTTCTTTTGTTTTTCTCTCTGGAACATTATTTCTRTCCATTCTTGTTCCCATTGTTTAATTTTGAACTGATATTTCTGCAGCTGCTTCGGAAATGTCCAGAGCGTAGACTGGGAGCAGGGGAAAAAGATGCAGAAGAGATTAAAATTCAGCCCTTTTTTAAGGTAGGAACTTGCTTTATCCCTCTCCYTTATTTCTTGTATTTGAACTGAGAGTGATTTGCTCTCTGTTGGTATTGAGACATATTTCCCTTTGTTATCACRGAGATCTTAGTGGTGATTTCTGTGGCACCAATTTCATTGCTCCATTCAGGAATACATGTTTCAAGTCCTGCTTGAAATGACATCCCCTAAGATGGTTTTCTGGGATCTTTACACATCCAGAGCCAGTCTGTTATTTCTGATCWTGCTGCTTATATGTACAAATATACCTAACTTTAGAGACATGAGCAAATATTCCTTTTTAAATCAAACTGCAGCATCAAAGAAGTTATCTAGTGATGACAGTGATTTTCAGTCAGTATATTTGATYGACTGCATTTGGAGGATATACATGAATCTTAAGAGAAATGGAGATTAAATTGCTTTGTGTCGGGGTATATGTTCGTTTCAGGCAAATATGTTATCATTCCTTCCCATTTGCACAGGAGTAAGAAAAGAACTTGGGTGTTTGCAGAAATTGCTGGGATACACAGATCCACCTGGCCACAGCTGAGCTGTATTTTTGTCCCTCCTAAATACAGTTTGAGCTGTAAAATAGACTGCATGGAATCTYTGAACTACCTGCACTAACTGTCCTGTTTGTTTTTGGCCTTTTTTCAGTTCTCTCTTTTTTTCTTTAATTAGTAGAAAAAAAGACAATGGAGGCTTCAATTCTCCCTCTGACTTTCACATTTCATAAATAATCTTGACATCGGTTTGGCCTGTTCCTTCTCTTACAGGGAATTGATTGGGATGCCTTGTTTGCCAGGAGGCTGAAGCCCCCATTTGTGCCTACGTTAAGAGATCCCACTGACATCAGCAATTTTGATGAAGAGTTCACTTCTCAAAAGCCAATCCTTACTCCTCCTGAGGAGGTTGCTCTCCTAACCCGTAAGGAGCAGACTGTCTTCAAGGACTTTGACTTTGTTTCCAGACACCTTTTAGATGTGTGATTCCTTGTGCTATGAAATGCATGAAGAGGTTGTTACCACCTTGAGAGAGCACAGAGAAGGGCCAGTGGAAAAGCAAACAGGATTTGTAGTACAGGTAGTGCTGATGGCCCCAGGATGAAGGTGCCTTACAAGCTGAGTTAACCTGCTGTGGGTTTTCCAGCCTCATTTGTTGGAGGGATACTGGATGTCAATTATCTTTAAGGAATAATCAATGTTTCACTGGATGTATCTTCTGCTGCCATTGAGTATAGATGGAAGTTTGGAATTTAAGCTGGACTTGATGAAATCAAATCATCTCTGCAACCCAGGTTATTCTTTGCAAAAAGCTTAAGTAAGTAGTGTGACTTTTTAAAGTTGTAGCATAGCAGGGGAATGGCCACTTCTCACTGATTTTCTAAAGAAGCAGCATTCCCTCCTGGCAATCATTTTATGCCATTTCCCACTCATAAAAATGTGTATGCCAGACAAGGAATGAATTTTAACACTACAATTATGTTTAATAATGATCCAAGTGATTTATCAGAAGGAAAATGAGTGTTTCTACTTAAGGTGCCAGATCTTAGCTATTGTTTTTAATTATATCAAACCCTACAGCTTTGCACATGTTTTTTCTTTTTTGAAAATAAAGATACCTTTCCATATAATAAATATTCAGCTTTTCATCTCTTTTGTGTCAGCTGAATGTTTCATATCAGGGCTAACCAAAATCTGCTCAATAGACAGGATTTTAGTTTTCTTAGTAAATGCCAGTAGTAATATTTTCTTTATTTCTTCCATCTCACTCAGGTTGTCTGTATACATATGGCATGGTGTCATCAGCTGTCAGATACCAATGACTGCAGTCAGGTCACCTCGCCACAGATTTTATCAGTTGTGTGTATTCCTTTTTGGGGGGGGACAGCTAAGTAATAACAGTGTTAGTATTGAAAAATCAGTGTGTTTAGGTGATTTCATTGCCTCATAATCTATCTTATAATTATATTAGTTAAGATACATTTTCATCTCTAAAATTCATAATGTTACCTTGTTGGGAAAAACGGGAAGGGTTTTTAGGGCATCTGATGTAAACAGGGACACAATCATTGCTCTTTCAGTTTGTCTTCAGTAGACGGAGACAGGAGTGGAACTAAGGCAGCTGTGCGGTCGCTGAAGACAAGGATCTAGGGAATTGTTAAACCAAGGCTGGTCCCACTGCTTCAGGATTCAGCRAGGTAAGAGCTCTGTGCAGACAAGGGATATTTCACAGTCAACCTGTATTTCCTATTTTCAGAGCCAAATTTAGCTGCTTCTGAAAATTCCCGTGCACAAAGATCCTTTCAACCTCCTGCTCACCTGGCAGTGCTCTGGCCCGTTTAGAGCAGGACACATGTTTTCCCCATTCTTGTTTGAATGGCAACTGTTGCTGTTGGCCCCTGTGGTGTGTTCTGTGGCTTTARTTCAAGGCCACTGTGAAATGGGAAGTAGCACAGTGGATTGTTAGCACAGGTGAAACCTAGAAATTGCCTTCAAAGAAAGAGGCATAAAGAATTAAAAAATGCATATGTAATATTTTATTTTATAATTTATGGTTGAGTAAAAAAAAAGGTAAATTAACATCCAGGTGCATTTTTAAGAGATACCAAACAGAGGAAAACTGCTTTGACCTGTTGTACCTGCTGACAAACTTTCATTTGACTGATACCTAATTGCAATGACAAATGATTCACACTAGCAGGTACCACAGCAACACAAGCAAACTGCAGAATCTGTTCTGAACGGTGTAGCAGAAAAACAATCCTTAGGATTCTGATATCCCTCTGATACAACTTCTACACTGAACAAACCAGACTGGGCACAGATTACAAACTCTGCAGGTGGTCAAAAAAGGGATCTTTTGCTGTTTTTAAACTGCTTTTGGACTATCGTGCTGTGTTCATGACTACACTGTCTTTTCATGAGTGTTCATCAAATTTAAACCCTGAGTGCTTCTGAGTCGGTGTTAATTCCTGAGCCAAGACAATTAAGGCACAAAGTAATTTTAACTAATGTTTTGTTGTGGTATTTTTCTTTTTTTGTTTGTTTTTGTTTTATCAGAAAAGGGTCAGGACTAAAATTGACACCACAACCTTTTCTTGTTTTAAAGCTAAGATCCGCCATCCCAAACTTCAGTTTAGTTCCCCATGGAAATCTGAAGTATGACCTTTTATTTCAATGGAAAACAGGTCCTCTTGCTGCTGTCCTGAAAATTGTCAGCATCTTTCATCTCAGTGAATCAACCAGGACCTGGAAGTTTTCCTCTTGCATTGAAATTGTAGTCTTTTATTAAAATGTCACTAGTAAGTTGAGGTAGTAGTAGGTTTACCAACAGTGTTACTTGAGTTAGGCATGAGGTACCCACCTCTGCTACTGCTTCTCTCCCAAGCTACAGCAAAGGCCTGAGCCTGACGTTATCTGCAGAAATAACTCAGTAGCCAAGGATTACTCTTCTGTCCAAAGAAAGGTAATGGTATAATTCTTCACTGGCTTGATTCAAAATAGTGAATTGTTAGCAGCATCATCAATTAAAAAAGCTGTGAGGAAGCTGCTCAGGGCATCACAATSTATGGGCTAATTATCTCATAAGATTAATTGGGTGTCTTTCTCATGCACATCACAGTATTAAGCCTCAAGTCTTTGTGGAAAGCAATACGTTGAGGCATGTGGCATTGACTCTCTCAATATTTACTCAAATATTCCTCTTATGAGCCTGATGCTACTGACAAAAGGCACTCCAGTWCTCACAGTCAGAACTAGGCTGAAAAAAGGCCACAGGAATTACACTGATCCTGGCTGGTTTTATTTGTAATTGCAGCAGTTCCCTAGCAGCAAAAGGAGAGGGAGACCTTGGAGAAGTGAACACGAATGTTCACATTAATCTTGCATTTCTACCAGAGAGATCTGGATGCAGTTAACAAAAGGAAATAAATTTAGAAAGATACTTGCTCAGTCTGGAAATCAGCCCTGCTGGCTTTGGCCTTCCCAGAACWGGATTTTTGCCTTTAACAGTGTTATTTGTATATAAAAAATACCCCTGACTATCCCTGAAATGTAATTTGCAGATGAACAGGTTGTGGAGCAGGGTGCATAGTCCATGATATGTTAAAGTTCAGTGCAAAGGAACAGCACCCATTGCATTAGCAAARCTTTACCCAGCAGCCTCCAGGTGTGTTGGCACACTGGGACTAGACAGGCTCACTGTTCCTGTGAAAATAGATTTTCTCCCATGCAGTGAGTTGGCGTGAACAGAAGAATCTCCAGAGATTGAGGATTATCCCTTGGTCAAAGGGGTTCTCCAGCTCRGAGTGCCGCAGGTAGGAGATGCGGTGGTGTGACATGAACTCCCAGGTCGTGGTGTTGCAGGAGATCAGGTACAGGTGGGAAACRAGCAGCAGCAGGACCACAATGGTGAATATGAGTATCAGGAGAAAGGACACAAGGAGAAAAATGTTGTGCTTCAGCAACTCCCAGGATTGTCCAAAGTAGAGGCCTGACCTTTCAATTCAAACAGAAATGAATTAGTACTTGAAGAAACATAACTAGATTCATAAACTAAGCAAATTTGATGACACATTGGAGTATGAATTATAACTAATGAACTGCTGATAATCCTCTACAATAGGGTTAATATACTATGAAGTCCTGAGAGACTGCACCATAGAGTCTAGAATCTAAAAAGTTATAAAAGATGCTGGTTCCGTGAAAGCTATGACACAAAATCACCCTGGGTTAACTCCTAGATTTTCTAGATCTCATCTCTCCTTCTATCTTCCTCTCTGCCTCTCCTTCTTCTCCTGATATTCTTTCCTTGGAACTTCTGGGTAACACAGCATTTTTATAAGTGTCAAGAATTTTCTTGGTTGATGCTAAGTAAATGCTAAATTAAGGCCAAGTAATGYTATGATAAGTGGTTTTATGTTTCACTCTAWGTTSTATTTCATCATTTGCCAAAGATCATTGAGTTTTGATGGTTTGATTTTGATCCTTTGRCCAGTGAACTTCRGAGTGAGTTTCATCTCTTGAGTACAGCCATATGCATTGAASAGCTGGAACCCTGTTGGAGTTTCCAGTACTTGAATGTGTAAACAAAGATCATGTTACAGTGATTGAATCAAAATGAAGAATGGAACCTAAATTGTTAGATTCTGGTCAAGATTAAGGGGATCCAGGATGTAAAAGAGAGTGAACATCCAATGGCAACCCATCCACTGCTATGTTCTATGCCAGCCTGAGGAGCACCACAATTCTCAGTAATCTCAGAGGTCTGAATGCCACCTCCCAGCCTTACCAAGTAACTTGGCCTCCCCACAGCAGAACCACMAGCTGCACACTCAAGTAGACTATGAAGAGGGGGTGATTCCTTTCTCCTACACAGTTCTCAAGCCAGGGGCAGTGATGGTCATAGCGCCGCACACAGTGCTGGCACAGCTGGCAGTGCTTGGCTCGCATGGGTTGCTGCAACACACAAACAGAAAAAGAAAAAACCCACTGGGTATAGTTCATGGTTGTCCCACTCAAGTTTGTAGAAGAGAACAWCATGCAAATCTGTCTGTCTCCACAATATTGTCCCTAGAACACGCCCTTGTGAGACAACTGCACATCAATATTGCTGAGACAAATCAAAGCAATATTGTGGYTCTCCTGGTCAAGACCCAAATTGATGGGATTCAAAGTGACTCTCCCACACTTCTCCGATCTAAAGATTTTCTTTATTATCTGCTTCCTGTAAGGAAGTCCACTGTGCCAAGAAAGGAGACAGAGCCAATCAGTGTAGTCAGGAAAGCRGGAGCAGAGTATTGAGGTAAAAAACTAGGACCACTGCTACCAAAGGGAGTGGACAGGGATGGGATGGTTTTGGATATGCACAGAGAAGTACCTCTTTGTGAATACAAGACACTTGCACACAAAACAGCTCAATTTCCAGGCACAGAGAAGGTGAAAGACCTAGCTGAGAAAAGTAGTGCTTCCTAGGATTTGTCCCCTGCAGTGTATAAATGCTTTGCCAGCTTTTCCTCTTGCACTAAAGCTCATTCCTCCTAGTAGATACTCTTCAGGAATTCATGGAAGCTGGGGTAATGCTTCATTTCATTAAACTGATAAGGATCACTCTGAAAACAAGCCTTTCTAGGCTTTAGGCAAACTGTTTTAAGAGCTGATTTAATTGCTGCAATTTCTCCTTCATGCTGTCTTTTACCATTCAAGCCAATGTTTTGTTGTTTTAAGGCCTCCAAACAAATTCACAACAATAAGTGGTTCCCACATGTCACACTCAGCTGCTTTTCTGACTATTAAGGTATTTTCAAAATAACTTGACAGCACTGCAAGGTCGGCTGAGATGGCAGTRAGAATGTAGAATATAATTTTCCCATGGCAAAAAAATATTTTTTTTTCTACAAGCCCACAGGGACTTGTTTCAGCCTTGAAAARCTGGCCTGTGTGCCAGTGCCATCACTACTACATGTGTAGCTCTACAATCTGCCTGGCCTCCTCTGAGCAACACACAGACCAGAAAAACACCAATAGCAGCTGAAGAACAACATAACCTCTCAAATCAATCATCCTAACCTCTTGCAGTGTGTTCTAGATGCTCACCTTAACCAARCAGTAACCACAGCGCCGCAGCTTAATGTCACCTGGAATCTGAGGGATAACCACACCTTGTCCTTTATCCTCACCTTCCTACAAAAAAAAAGAGAAAAGGAGGGACAGAGGAGAGTTCCCAGGCTGCAGTCTCGGCATGACTGAGCTGCCTTGTTGCATCCTTTTACTCTACAGTTACACAGTGCTTGTTATCTCTATCATTAGGAAGGTTAAACAAARTAATTCCTTAGAATTCCTACAGAAGCTGCAGACAGTTAAGGTACAGTGAGACAAAATGGGTTGCTGTAACCATCTAAAGGATGTTTGCACTGAGGCAGAAATAACTGTGGACAAGATACACTCTGGAACAAAAACAAGGTTAGACTTCACTTTAAAACAGTGTCTTTTCAGTATGAGTATGCATGTTTATGTATCCATATATACTACTTTCAGTAGAATGACTTAAGTATGAGCAGTGATACTTAGTCATGCACAGCCAACATTGATACTAATGATGGATCACTAAGATTGATAATGCTTTTTCCTACATAGTCTGTAAGGCAGTGAACCTTGAGCAGACTATCAGTTATTGAAACTTTGCATCTCCATTTACTTCACTGTAACTTGTTTGTGGACGTTCCTCTGAGAGGGCAACAAATCCATAAACTGTTCAATAAACAGAGCTGCAGAGAGCACTGTCTGCCAAGCCTGTCCTACAATTCAGGGGTTTTTTTTGCACTTGTACCACTTAGCAGTGCTTAACATAAAATAGGTCATGTATACATTCCATAGGGCACTGCAGCCTCTGCTCTAGGAGAGGATTYAGGCTCAAATGGCACAGTCACGTACAAGGGTACTGCAGTGTGAAAGGCACATTCAAAGCCTGTGGACTCAACTGCTGTTACAAAATATAAATGTGAGACAGTCTATCCTCATCTCCAACCGTCTGTGCATGTGTCCTTCATGCCAGCACAACAGAAACTGTTTCAGATTGTCTTATCTACCAGAGTAGAATAAGTAAAAAAACCTATAGACCTTACAGCCTCACCACTTTGTTCTATTCATGAAGGGATTTACCTTCCCTTCCTCTTCAGGCTTAACAAAACCCGGATCCATGAGAGACACCTTGAAGTACAGCAGAACCGAGCACAAAACCAGCAAAACGAAGATCAGCGGCTGCAGCAGCTCCCCGCGATCCACCTGCTTTTGCAGATCTGAAAGGTACCAAAACCAGACAGAAAGCAGCAGCTCCTTGTGAAGCGTCCGGGATTGTTCTCTCTGGCGTTAGCAATGGGGCCCCGAGTCTAGGAGGAGGAAATGGGGAGAAACCAGGCGGAAAGAGGGCGCGGGGAGAGAGGAGAGAGGGGGAGAAAGGGCTCCCCACACCTCCCCTGTGCTCGGGGAGCCGCGGCCGGGTGGGGATCGCCCGTGTCCCGCGGGGCCCGGCCTGCTCATCCCGTCCTGCTCATCCCGTCCTCCGCCTACCCCCGGGGGAGGAGCAGCCCCGGCCCCRCCGCCCCCTCCCCGCGGCCCGGCCGGGCCCCGCCTCACCCGTGCGGTGCAGGAGAAGCCCGAGCGCCACGGCCACGCTGAGGGCTGTGTGTGCCGCCCGCACCCAGCGCCCGCCGGCGCCCATGGCACACCCGGGGCTCCGCCGGCCCGGAAGGGCTCCGGGCAGCGCCGGACGGGACACGGGCAGCGCTCTGAGGCGGGGCCAGGGCGGCCCGGCCCGGCCCTGCCGGGGAGGCTCCGCTGGGGCGTGGGGCTCGCTGCCCTCCCTAGCGCGGATCCGGGTTCCGCTGCCTTGGGCTCGGCACCATCGTGGTCATGAAGGGGTCACCCGGTCCCTTCGTCCCCCACACCGCCCCGGGTGCGTTGTGCCCTGCGAGCAGGCGCCTTTCCCCGGGGAAAGTGTTTTCCTTGAGCCCTTCCCTTGTGCTTCCCCTCCTTGTCCCCGGACTGTGGCTGCGGGCTCCGTGTGGGGAACGCAGAGCTGAGCAAACTGCTAAGAACCTCTGTTACACCGGGGCAGACCATGCTGGGTGTACAGAACCATGGAAAGGTCTGGCAGTGATGGGTCGGGCAGGAGGTGCCGTTCAAAGGCTCCTYCAGGTGGTTCCTGAGGTGCTGCGCTGCGTTAGAGCTGCTCTCGCCATCGTGGTTATTCCATGGTTTCCATTCCCCGGGAAGAAGCGCAGAGGCTGTGCCTGGCTGGAAGCAGCTAAACGGCCCCATTAACCAAACAGAGCCTGGAGAATGTCTGACATAATTTGAGGAGGAATTTGATCTGCTTGGGATGTCGGCAGTGAAGAGGCTCCCGGCTGAGCGTGGTGATTGAATTCTCCCCGAGGACTGCCGAGGGAAGCAGGTGTGTGTACTCTTCTCAGCTGGAACAGACACCTAAAAGCAGTTGAATTGCACCTCAKATGCGTTTTTGTCTCTTGCTAACAATAAAAAAACAGCCAAAGTGACTATAGTACACATATATTTACACTTTTGAGTGTCTGTCTAAGGGAGATCAATCTACACGGGTCTGTAAAAATTCCAGAATCAGAGCTTTCTTTTTAAACTTCTTTTTGTTTTAACACAGATGTACCTCGCTGCTTTTGTTACCTTATTTCCTTATAAAATTTGTAAAGAAATGTAATATTCTTTATAAATTTACCTTCCAGCCCCTGACAAGTGATTGATTCTTTGGTAGGTTTTTTGCCTACAATTTGCTTACAAATTGGTTATTTTAGTCTCTTCACATGAGTCAGTGACCACCTGCTGATGCCAGGAAAGCACCTGGTTGTGTGGGTCACTTAAATATTTTACCTGAGGCAGCTGGGTTGAAGCATTAATAAAAACTGTAGACTAAATTTCCAGCAATCATTCAAATCCTTTTTTTTAAATTCTAGGTAAGTGCAAAGCCTACAGCTCTCTTCCCTCAGATGCCTCAGGCTGTACTGGTGTTTGAAAAAAGGTGAGTAGTGCCTTTCCTTCTTCTCAGAGAGGTGTAAATTTTAAAGCTAAAATAAAAGAAATCTGAGTAGTATTAATATTATCCACTTGAAAGCAGAAACATTTTGATGTTCTAGAATAATCTGTCCTAATGAATGTACTCTTAGTCTCTTTRTGATTAAAATAATTTGGTGCATGTTACTCTTTTTATCTTCTCCTTCAGTTTTGAAACCTGTCTTGYAGAGATCAGAGCTGATCTCTATCTCAAGAGTTTCAGCCTCAGTGAGTCGTTGAAATCAGGCTCAGTTCTAGAAAGTCTCTGTGTGGAGAACTTTGGTTCCTGTGGCATTCCAGCTAGGAATCCCATGCTACTGGAAGGCTAAGGTATCTCTTCGTACTCTTACAACGTGGCATGTTTTAACTCCTTCCATCCTGTTCACCTCGAGTCTGATCCTTTACAGATTCCACAGTGACCTCTGATTTAACTGGCACTGAGCCCTTCCAGGACCAGGTACTTAAGAATAAAGTCCCATTKGCCTTAAAGCAGACAGAGTGGTTTAAGCCAGAGTTTTTTTCTGGAGTGCTCAGCTCCTTCCCCCTTAGAAAGCCCGGGCTCTGGTGTRTGTGAGCTGCAGATACATGACAGAGTTCAGAGCAATCCGGACACTCAAATATTGTGATTTGAGTGATTTTTTTTTTTTCTTCTCTCGCACAATTTCCTAACAATGCTCTCTTTCCTCCATGGCTCTCTTCTGTTGATAAGCAGAATTGTATCTTTTGGAGTGATGAAAGGCATCATCAACACATGGCAGTTCCTTTAATTTTTAATTAAATATATGATAACCAATGGACCAGTAATGTACCTAAATAAAACACATTGATAGACCAAAGGAAGAAGACACTGTTGAGCACTAGGTTTAATACACAGCAGGTATCCAATGGATACAACAGAAAAGTTAATTCATTCAGAATTGTAGGGAAGCAACAGTCGTGTATTTTGTATTTTTGCTCGGTTTCACCAGGTACAAACATTTGAACCAGGCCTCAGCAGCAGGCAGGTCCATGGACAGAGTAAAAGGAGACACTTTCTTATTATAACTGAGGGTATTTTCATTGCAAAACAAGGAAATACATATTTAGTTAGCTTAAAAACTTTTTTTTTTAAAACAAGAAAAGAATAACAGAGAGAATCAGTGAAAATTATGTGAAATCAAAACATTGTCTGCTAAAGCACAAGTGTCTCAATTCAGTAGACAATCTCCCTCATTCTTTATTTAAGTGCTCTATTCTCCAGCCCTCACCCTGCTTTTCATCCATTCCTGATGACTATTGCCCTCTGTGCTTCATACACATGGTTGTCGTGGAGACCAGCTGTTTCCCTACTTTTAMTTCTCTTTTTCCAGCACAAGCTGTCCTCTTAACACCTGAGCTGTGGCAGACTCTTCCTTAAACARTCTCAAGAAAATGTCTTTTCTATGGATAGCGCCTGACTGCAGTGCCCTCTAGCTCTTGCACGACGGAAAATTAATTGCCTTCTTCAGGTAATGAGAGGGAATTGACTCACAGCTCCAAGTCTTTTCTTCCCACTCATCTTTTGCAGAGACCAGAGTGACAGCAGCAGAAGCCCAGGTGACAAGCTGGGTCAGATTCAGTGCTGAAGAGAATCATCTCAGTAGGAAGTGAAACAGCAGCCATGGTGCAGATGAATTATCTGCAGTGTTCTGATTGCCACAAATATAAGTGCTAAGCTTTCTTGGCTTGGTCTAGATGAGAAAGTCTGGTGCTGCTGGGTGTTAAACATYATCCAAGTAGATGCCAATCCTTCTGAGCAATTCCTCCCACAGATCTTGTAAAATGGAAGCACTGGTGGGAAGTTGCTCACCAATTTGTTCTTATCTGTTCCAGAGAACATGGACACCTGACACTGCTGGGTCACTGACAGGGCCACTGAAGGACAGGGCAGCCTCCATCCAGGAAGGAAAACACACACACAGTCCAGGTAGAGGATTCCTTTGTTGGCACAGTCTCTGCAGGGAGCTACTGAGTTGTGTTCATGCTCTGCTTACCAAGATTTGGAATATTAAAGGAAATGYAGTAGTGAAAACATGAAGAGTCTGAGTGGGCCAACAGCTACTGAGMACAAGAAGCCCCTCTGCCATATCCTTACGTGCTATGGACTTTTCTCCAGTTGGATTTTCAYTTGAAAATAGAACTCCATTCTGGTTTTCTGAGCAGGTTGGTCACTGGCTGTGTAATTTGTGTGGAGTCAAAGTTTCTTGGCTTGTTCCTTTGATCCAGCAAAGCCAGAAGGCCTGAGAGGCATCCCTGGAGCAGTTAAACATTTCAGGGTATCCAACTTCCCCTTTTACATTAAACCTTTATAAAAAATCTGTCACTTTGCCYTCCCGTCCTTTGCAGAACATTGATAAGATGTCTGCAGGCAACTCTCCTGTTCTGTCCTCAGCTCTAGATCTATGGCACCAATTAACTCTTTGCCTCCAAAAAGTCCTTTCAGGTCATGTATTATGCCTGTTGTTTCAGTTACAGAAACTGAGGTCCAAACAAAAGTTTCAAAATTCCGTTAGGAGTTCTTGGATTGTTCTCAGGTGCTCAGAGGATACTTTTCCCTCTTTTGCTCCTYACTGAAGGGAAACATGTTGCTTTTTGGCTCACAGAATCTTGAAGACACTGAAGCTTGTAGGCAAAGCTTGTATTACTCCAACAGAGATGTTATTTCTTTCAATGTGCTGCCTCAGGAATTTACTTTGCTGGTAGCCTAACTCAAAATCTCATGTGAGGCTTTCTGCAACAGCCCAGTTACAGTTCCCTCTTTCCCCTGGGAGTGGTGACAGATTTCAGCAAGCTGAGCTTTTCAGGCAGCCTGGCCTAGTTCCATTTATCTCCTTATTGCTGGGAAATTGAAATSTTTTTATCCTGGTTCAGGCTGAGGTATGGCTTGTAGATGGTCTGTGAGCAGTGAGGACAGAGGTACCTTTTACAGTGTGAAGTAACTTTGATGCAGTGYGGATCTTGTTCATTTGGGATGCAGCAGGTGAGACTGCAGTAACAGCTGAATTTGTGGGAGGACTGGTTTGGAAAACCCAAACCTTTGGGGTCTCAAGGCAGATGGAACCAAGCCATTGGTTGTTCACGAGCCTTAATGTAGYTGTGCCAAAATCTCAGAGTAGAGCCTGACTGCTTGGCTTGGATTGCAATGAGAGGCTGGGATCTGCTCCAGTGAAGAYGGGAGTTCCTCAGCTCCACTGTCTCCCCAGTGTGGCAGCTGCTTTCTGGGGACAAGGGTTTCTGATACAGCTGTGATTTGTCCCCTTCTGCTCCACTCCTACCTTCCCAACACCGTCAGAATCTTGAGTGCTTTTTGTCAGGTGGTTCAAGATTTTAGTGGCAGGAGCTTTCACTACATGGGCATTGGAAAAGCAAATCCAGTGGGTGGCACTGCCATGTCAAACAACTTCCCAAGGACAGCAGCACTAACTGAGGAATTAAAGAGCAAAGCCTCACTCCCCTAACAACCAAGGCTGTATTTGCAGCCYCTCTTAGTTTTGCATCTGGAAGGAAGATTCGCAAATGTTACACAAAACAGACCTTGAAATAAGCTTCCCCATCTCAAAGCTTATAGRGACACAAATTCTTGGGAAACAGGAATAAGAGAGAGGAAAATACATTTCAAATGACTGCAAAAATGTATAATTYGTCAAGTTTTGCAAATCTTATGAAAACAATTCAAAAGTGACACAAAAATATATATAAGTTTGAAAAACACTTAAAAGAAAAAAGTACAGATCTCACAATACCAAAACAAATGACGTATGGTTAAAAAGAAAAAAAAAACAGACATTGAATAACACCGTATTGGCAGTAAACCTCTGCAGGCAGTTGAGTTCTGTCAGTTAAAGTGTCAGTTTGTGGATCAAGGATCCGTCTCTAACGTGCTCACAAGGACAACATGAACTCTGAGCATTAGCAGAACCTCATAGCAGCGACTCAAATCCAAGAGTGAAGTGTACAAGGGAACAGAGCAGCGAGTTACTGTGCTCAGAGGCCTGAAATGTCCCAGCCTGTATGGCCATAGGCTCATCTTCCTTCTACCAGGCATAAAATCTTTTCTGAATCCCTTCTAAGGGAAGATTTGTACATTGTCAAAGAACTGTAGTGAGCAGTGGGCTATGGCTTGGATAACTGTGCTGTTGAGTGCCTGCTGTGAGGCAAACCTTGAGCTTCTTGAACTGTTACAGGTATGGAGTGTTACAGGTGAAGACCCTCWCAGTGGGACTCTCCTCTCATCTGTGTCACACAAAGCTGCTGAGGGTGGTGGAACTGCACTGGTAAGTGCTTCTGGGAGTCAGATAGGAATAGGGCCTTCTGGTTCTCAGAAAAGGGGSAAGATACTGGGGTGGGACAGGGAGTGCTATTTCCTGTGATTGCCCTTCAGAAGGTGCCTGGAGACTTCCCACCTCCAATTCCAGCAGTTGTGCTGCAGTGAGCTTCCTTTGAATGGAGATTACAGTGCCACTGAGCACAGCTTGTGATGAGAGACACAAGGACAGCAGAACAGCTCCAGCCCCTTCCTGGGACTTGCACAAGGAGTACAGCTGCTCTGGACTAGGGCCTAGGAGAGTTTATTTATGCAGAGAGAAACACTCTGTGTGGCTTTGTAGCCCTTCCCCACAAGACAGAACACAACTGAAAAAAGGTGGTGAAGGACTGGAATGAAGATGTGTAGCCCTTTGTGAACAAACCTTGTGCCTTGTTGCACAGGCTCTCTTTGAGAGAAAAGCTCTGTGTAGCCAAGAACATGTAACTGGTTTTACTGGTCATCCCTAACCTACTGAGGTTGGGGGCTGGCAGATCCTACTGTTCTGCCAATTGGGACAAAACAGACCTCTTGACTT
This sequence comes from Malurus melanocephalus, assembly GCF_030028575.1. Classification (NCBI taxonomy): domain Eukaryota; kingdom Metazoa; phylum Chordata; class Aves; order Passeriformes; family Maluridae; genus Malurus; species Malurus melanocephalus. The sequence goes on from NW_026623462.1 coordinate 792,314, forward strand.
TACTGGGAATGTCTTACTTCCAAATGACTCACACAGAATTAGCAATGGTTCCATTAATGTGAGTCYTCTATTAAAAAGCCCTTGAGGGAGTGAATTAGCTTGAAAGGTTTTTCTTCTCTAGTTTCTCCATCTATAAATATCACTAAAAACAGTTCATTTGGTCTGTCTCTATGGCCTTGTGTCCCCCAACCTCTCTAACCAAATAAATAGCTTGTCACTGCCTGTAGCCCCACTGAGCAGCCAATACTGATTCAGGACTGGTGTTCTTGCAGACATTACAGGACCTCATGCAGTACAGTAAAAGGAAATTTTCTAAAAAATGGGAAATAACCATGTCACACTAGTGATCACACAACTAGGTCTTCAAGCTCATGGTAATTTGAGGCTCTCTGTACGATCTAAAATAAAAAGGTTAAAAGATACATAATGTAGTTGTCTTTGTTTTTTGTTTTCTTTTTATACAGAAATCATACACACTGAACTTCAACCTGAAACTTCATAACAAAAATGTCCACTAAGTTAAGGAAAGCATTTTGTTGTGCAAAAAGTCCCTCCCCCCTCCCCTGTTCACCTTCATCTACTGAGGGTCTCACACACACACATAAAGTTTCCTTCCAACGGGCGAGTTGGTAAGAAAGAGTCCTCCCTATGTACAGTGAGTTAGAGAGAAGCTGGATACAGTGCTGGCAAGAGGCATTGGGTGATTGCCTCTATCTGGAAGTGTCCATGTTCTCCTCCTTAAAGTTACTGCAGTGCTCTATAACTTTCCTAGGGATAAAACAAGGACAAGGAGAGAGCGTTTAGTTTAAATCTTAATGCACTCTAGCTATAGGACAGTAAGGTAAGAACTGTCCTGGAGCTGATTTCTGTGTAACTATGTCTTGTTTGTATCAGAGACACAAATTTTGTCAAAACCAGTAAACTCCGCAAAAGTGKCTTCCAGTTTGGAATGTCAAGTTAYGGTAGTGCACATCCAGATCCAGTTGAGATCACTCATCCATCACCCCCATATCCAAATCCTCAGATCCTTTTGGATCCCACCAGGAAACACATGAATACCAATGTTTGTCCTTCTCTGTGCTGTCACCTGTCCCATCCCACACACTCTGTGTAACCATGACTGTCTTCTGCAGGCTCCAGTCCCCTCCAGCATTTAGCAGCCCTTCAGCCATGGGAGCACCCACTGCCCACTCCCAGACATTTCTGCCTCTCTCTTCTATTCACCGTGTATGTTTGAAATTAAAGCTCTCACTTTGCCAATGATCAGAAACTRCAGCTGGCTTTTAAAACTCTGAAAGGATGACTCCAAAGAAAGGTGTCATTGCAAGGGTGATGGATTCTACCTTTGGAAAAATGCTCTCATTTTAACCGTGCAGTCAGCACTTTGGTGACAGTGCAGTATGGTGCTGAAGCCAGAGAGCCCATTCATGTATGGGGAAAGTGATAACTGGAGTTTACAGGCCTAAGAACTGCAATTAGCCATGTGACTCTCTTGGTCAACAAGCCAATTCTACAACCCAGTTGCCTGGCAATTATCTGTGTATTGCCCACCTATAAACAYTTCCAGGCTTCTGTTTTCATCCTCTTTTTTCTCATTTTCTCCCGTGTTTGTTTCATACTTCTACATACACATCACTACAGGCCTTGCTTTGGTAGCCTCACTTTGGAAGAATAAAAACTAAATTATGGCTAAACTGAGCRTTTATGATAGTGCACTGGTGTCCTACCGGGCCATTTCCTTGGTCTCTTGCCGTGCTGAGGCCATTTTAATCATGTCCTTTAAGAGGGGGATCCCACCTTCTTTGATCAGCAGTGGGCAGTACTTGTCAGCTGCAGAGGAAAGAATAAAGCAGGTCCTTRTGAACCCTCACAACAGGGGTACAAAGGATGACAGGAGGGGAAGGACAAAGATCAAAACAGTGAAGGAATTTCCTACACAACAAGTCTAATTAGCTTTGTTTGGCTGTGATGCCTGGACATTCCTGCATCATTCAAAGAAGGTTTTCTCTATCTACATAGTTTATCTGGGAAGGCTTTTACTGCTGACAGCCTCAGGTCCCTCTACTTCTACAGTGCAGGGAATGTGATTTCAAAAGAAGAACTTACGGTAGACAGAGACGAGGTTGTAGAGTGCCCATGTGGCCCAGTGCTGGCTGACTGGGGAGATCCCTTGWGGAAGAAGTCGAAGGATTGGTTCAAATGACCTGCACAGAAATATTACAGAAGTTGTTAAAAATCCAAGAGCTGCTTCTTTCAGCTCTTCACCTTTGCCACTCACAGTAATACAAGTTCATAGATCCCACAGCCGTAAATCAATTGGCATGTCAAAGATTCTGGCCCCAAGACTAAGTCTGTGTCCCAGGGCAGTGCTGGCAGGAGTGAAGGCCCCACCACTTCAGCACAAACACAGTGCCCAGAGAAATAGCTGCAAGGAAGGCAGCTGACCCCAGGAACTGATTTACACTCTCCATTAGGCCTTTTCCCACAACAGATGAAACACAGCAGCACTGATCAGTCTGTGGAGGGGAGCAAGCCAAACTATGCACAGGCAAAGCTGGTTGCACACATGCAAGAATTGCTGYGTTTCTGCTGATAACAATACTGTCTATATTGTAAGCAGGCACTAGAATGCCCATTTGGGATCCCTGCCAAGCACTAAGGGAATTCTGAATATCTGATAACCTCTTACAGGAAGGGGTTTAGAGGATTCCAGCAGCTGTACTAACCTTTGAAGGGATTTCTGATAACTGTCTAAATACGCCCCAGAGAAGAGTGAAAGTACGTGACTTTGGGAAGCAAACAGACTTAAAAGGACAGACTGCAAAGAGGCAGCAGTATCAGAGGAAAATGCCTAGGCAGTCACAGATAGATCACAGTTTTCCTGAACTACTCAATTTCAGTAGAAACATTCAGGAGAAATTCTGCCGGGCTGCCAAACTACTCCCATAGGAATTGTCAGGCAAAGTGTCTAATTTCAGCATCTTATGTAACATGTTTCATAGGAAGATGTAAAGCCCTCACTAAAGAATATGTCCCTGAATATGTCTCTCCTTCACTCTGAACAGAGCCTCCATGCTGGACTACATCTTTTCCTTTCTTGCTGTTGGGTGTYCCCTTCCTATGACAATCCTGGCTCATGGGTGACTGGGCCAATCTTTTCCATTCCTCACCTGTAATTGATATTTCTCCTGGAGTTGATGTCCCAGCTCTGGATGGCTGCCCACATCCTCTTCACAACTTCTTCTCTGTGAGGCTCACAGATCCCCCAGGCCTCTGGACCATCAAACATGATATGGGAGAGCACTCCACAGGCATTATAGGACACCTCAATCCCATCAGCTTTGCTTTCCAGCAGGTTGCTACCAAGAGAGAAAAGATCATTTAGAGCTGCTGATGCAGCAAAGATTCACAATTCTCCAAGGTGGTTCAGGAGAAGGGATCAGAGCCTGGCTGGTCACCAGCCAGGCACTCACCTGAACACACTGATGAACTGGGAGGTCATCAACTGTGGCCGGAGCTCCTTTACCTCTGCCACATTGCCCAGGAGACCCAGCATGTTCCGGTGCAGCTCCTGTTTCTCTGGGAACTCCTGGCCAGGCAAGAAACAGGATTATACACAGGTAGAACTCTGGTGACGCTCAGAAGTAATCTGGGAAGAGGCTGTACAATGCATCCAGAAAGGCTGAGTATTTTTGGGTAGTCAGTAATGACTTTTTAGCAGGTGCCAAATGGGATTGGCAGTGCTAAAGATAATGTGTAAAAACAGAGGACCAAGACCAGGCCCACTGTTCAGTGCTGSTCTGCTTGAGGAGGCTGAGCAAAGATGGGGAAAGGGTGTGTTTTTCACTGCAAATTTCTCTGTTCTAGTGGACAGGGTGGAATGACAGGAGAAAGAACTTACACAAGCTTTTATTTTCCTGTTTGTGCAATGTAAGAAGTAATGCTTGGAGAGAAGCAGAGCCAGAGATCCTGCCCAGGCACCTGCATCTCCACTGCTCCTGTCAGCATCTCTCACAGACAATCAGACACTTACTTTCAAGCACTCCAAGAACAGTTTCATGCCGCTGTAGTTAAGGAACATCTCACAGTTRTCTGGGGTCTCATCAGTGATGTTCCAGAGGGCACTCCAGGAGAACTCCATCACCTGATCACACTACAGGGAAAGGGACAGATTCAGAGCTTTGCTAATGCAGGAGTCTGGCGCAAACCAATCACCGGTTTCCCCTCTGGCATCACTGTTCACAGGCTARATGACCAGAGGTAAGAAAACCCTGTTGTTCACTTTCAACTTGTCAGCAAGTGGGCTTTTTGTTTAATATTTTTGCCTCCCTGTCACATTCCCCTGCCCTCACCCTGGGACAGGAAATTCTGCAGTGTCAGCTGAGATGTCTTGTGTTTGTTAGAGAAGCTGAGCTGGCACTCTGGGCTGATCTCCATGCCTAAGTCAGACTGAAGAGAAAATACTCCTCTATCTATATGTTTTTTGGGGGAAACACTCACCGTTTTATCAGCCAACTTCTTCTGAATCAACTTTAGCATTGTCTGTGGRCAAAAGAATAGAAAGAGTGAGAAACAGTTAAAAATCTTAACAGCTAAAACTTAACTGCTGTGGTACTGTAGAGCTGGTTATGGCTGATTTTGATATTTTGCAGAGAACCTACTTGGTATTTTTCTCTAAACCAGCGGGACTGGGTTATGTTCAAAGTCGCAAGTATTCACAGAGCTGAACTATGCCACAGCCCCATAGCTGCTGTGTTTGCAGTTGGGTCAGTTTTGATCTGTATGACAAGGTCTGGAATGTGGCATAAATTGCACCAAAGCAATGGCCTCTGCAGCTCTTGGAAAAGGTGATGGACATGGGTTGAGTGGGGAAGCTGATGCACACTTGGGGAGAAGCAGAAGGAGCCAGTACCAGATCTAGAAATAACCCTGTGTGGTGAGGTCAGTCTAAGGTTATACTGCTCCCCTGCCTTCACACCAGCCTGTCTCTGGGATCATAACCTGCAGTGTTGGAAAGCAAGTAAAGGATTCCAGGCAAGATCAGCATTGCTGGGACACTGGTTCCCTCCTGTGATACTGTGAGGTTGCATCACGGCTGGATGCATTTGGTGGASAGCTGTAAGGGAATTGTGCTAGCCTGGGTTATGGATAAGTAGACACCTTGGGACCATACCAACCATGACAAACCCCATCTTGCCCACAGCTTCTTTGTGGTCRTTGTCCACCTGGCAGACCAGGGCATTGCAGAGGTGCACAGCGATGCGCTGGATGGACTCATCCTGCCGGCTCTGGTTGAGGATGTTCAGCAGCAGCTCGTTCACTCGGCGGTACTGGAACTCCAGCTCCTCGGGAATGCTGAAGTTACACAGAGTCARGCAGCAGTTCCGCTGTACCTGGGTCAAAATGAAGCAAACACTGGGCCAAGTGGCTACAAAATCACAAACCCCATCACCTCATGTTTCCTTGCTGCTTGGTAGTGAAACCCTCTTCTTGCCTGACTATAACTACYGAGATTTCTGTTAYCCTCTGATCTMGTGCTGTGCTTTAGCCATACTTCAYWWCTGTCACTCCAGTCTCACAGGGCCACCCAATTATCYGGGGCCCTGTGCTTTTCAAGCCAGTTCCTAGCTGCCTGTGGGCCCTCCACACACCTGGCTTCCAATACAGACTTGAGATGTTTCTTTCCATTGACTCAACACCCCCTCCTACCCACACCCATTTCACCCCCCAGTCAGTGCTGGGTATCTGTGTGTCACATACACCATTTGACCACTGTCTATGGATAAAAAGGAGCCTTGTTAGCATCACCTTCTTCCCCTTTTTCTGGAGAACAATAAATGGATAAGGACCACCCTGCATGTAATCCCCTTTGCTGAGTGGAGGCCAAGCAGCAGGTCTGGGCAATAACTCCTCTGCTTTGACTCACTCCCTGCAGGCTGAGGAGACCCAAATGCTGACAGCAGGCTACACATTTTACACAGAGAAAGAGGATTAAGGGAGCCAAAGGAGCCTGGGCTGCTCTTACTGTGACCTCCTGGTAGGACTCCATGCCATTCAGCACCACCTGGATGACCTGGCGCCGCAGCTTCACGCTCTGCTCCATGCGGTACTCGGAGTTGGTCAAGTAGAACAGCGCCGCGCTGCCCGTCACCTGGATGTTTTTGTCATCCTTGTGGCACTTGAGGGCTGTGATCACCAGCTGCAGAGAAGCAACGTGAAGCTTCAGTACCATGGACTTGCTGCTGAATCTTGGAGTGAATGTTAGAAGCCCACAAGGAATGTGTGGCTGAGGCATTGCAGGAATGTGCTTAGGAAATTAAGGTATCCAGTTCCACTGYGCTACTGGAACTTTCTCTGGAATGGCCTGATGCGGTGTCCCAAGGGGGCAAAAAAGACTGGAACTGCAAAATTCCCCTTGTCAGGGTGAGGCCAAGGCTTACCTGGAGGGCTCTCAGCAGCTGGCTGCAGCGCTCRATGCGGGCAATGTCGAAAAGCAGGTTGATGGCCCGGGAAGTGATTTCTGGTCGGTGCTCGGTGTAAGCCTCGATAGCATTCAGGACTTGCTCTTCGTTCTTGTCTCCGCTCACCTGGAGTGGAGGAACAAAAAGAGTCAAARGAGAAATTATGAAGGAGGAAAACTAATAGAAGGGAACTCTGAAGGGTCAAAGGGTACAACTTCCCTCTGCCCTGCCAGTAGATGCAGAAAAAGGGCACCTTTGGGGCAGGAGGATGCTATTCAAAAGCAGGACTCCTACTGTCTTAAACCCTTTTCTGTAGTCACAGACATCCTTCAGACAGGATTATTTCTCCATGCTTTTTGSTAAGAGGCATGTTTTCCCACCCTTACAAAAACTACGTGGGGTACAAGTCTTGCCTTCTTKCAGTTTTCTTGCATTATCAAGTAGTTATTGAAAGGTCAGAGCTCAGTTGTCACACCCAAGACCTAGAGAACTCCACTCTACTGGTAGCCGGTATTTTCATGTTCTYTCAACTTCTAGAAAGTTCCTATTGCCAGTATTCCTGCAGCCTCCTTACCTTGTAGGCTGGAATATGCGTCAGGCGGCAGAGAGATGTTTCAAAAAGACCCAAGAACTGGAGCGGTCGTTTCAGACCCCGGAAGGGAGCAATGCTGCTCTTTGCTGGCTCAATGCTGGGGTGAAAAAAGGAGATTATTCATGTTGGYACCATGTATCTTCAGGTATCTCCTGCCACAGAGAGGGCTGTCAGCCCTCCATTCACTCTGACTGCACTTCTTCATACCCGGAGTGGTAATAGCTACTCTTCATTTTACACCAGCCAGCTGCTTCTGAAAGTAACTCTAAATATCCATCCCAGGTGATCCTACGTGAAAGGTGAATATGTTGAATGGAACCAGCAGTAAGAATTCCTGCAGATAGGATGCAGCTTTCCCAGGTAAAATTTGTCCTGGAAATTCACTAGCTGGGGTGAAAATTTCCCCTTAAAGGGCTGTGGATTTCACTAATCCAATGTATTTGCAATGTGMTAGATATGTTAAGTCTGCTTCTGTGAGCATGCAGGAACCCTGTTTTTGCTGCCATGTTCCTCACTGACCAAGAGCTAGTGCATTTTCACCAGCTCTGGTGAAAAAGAGCCAGTACTGTGTCACTTCTTTGCTTCTGTTCAGTAAGTGCTTAATAAGAGGCAGAGTTCTTGGCTGATCTGGAAAACCAGACCTTTAGGTATGCCTCTACTGAGGGGCACCAGGATTTCCAAGGGTTGATCTGCCCCATATCCAGGTCAAAACTGAAAATAGGGCCTTAGATTCCAAGYTCCTAAAACACTCAGCCCTCCTATATATGTTGACATATTGACACAATGTATAAATGTTCTGCCAGAAGAGCCTGAATTTCAGCAACGGTAAAAGTATTTTGTGTAGGAAATGTGTAAAGGGCTTTGGAGTCCTTTCAGAAAAAAAAATCTTGCAGGAGATCCCTGGGAGAATGTGCTTGGAAAAGAACTGAAATACTTCAGACATGCATGGCAGGCAGATGGGATGAATTCTTTATTACTCTTACAAGTCCTTACATGTGTTGCATACAGCAATCACAGCTGATTCTCACACTAGTCTTCACTGTTAGGGGAAGCTGGCAAGAGTTRTATCCTGCTTTTTAGTACTAATTAGACCTACAGAATTTGGGAACTTAGAAGAGGGAACTGTTCTTAATTCATCTTTGATCTATGCATCCAAGCAGACCTCAAGTAATTGCTGCTCYCTTACCTTGTCTGGCCCATCTTCTCCTCCATGCTGGGGATAGTGCAGTTCTCCAGCATGGTGTGCCCTGAGATGTCGAGTGAAGTGAGGTTCACCAGGTTTTCCACGAACAAGTTTAGAACCCGCCGGGTCAGCTTGAACTTGTAATAACTGGACAGATGGTCTCGGGAGATATCCAAGTGCCTGCAAGTGATAGAGAACATCTCAGAGCCTGGAAAGCATTAGCTGGGGCTTCTGCCTCTCTGCCAGAGCCAAGTGTGATTATTATTTATCATTATTTCCTTCCCAAGATACAGGAATGTGGTTCTGTAGGCTCTGGCAGCARCAGCTGGCCCTGTGTCTAACCAAAGCACACAGGTATCTGGTAGAGGGCTACTTGGAATGGACCACAATGAATCATCTGGCCACACATCACAAAGRAAATTGCTCCAGGCTCAGAAACTGCCTTTTCTGAACTCCATCACAGCAGCCGCCTGAGCGTTTCTACCTGGAGATTAAGATGCACTGAAAACATATCTTGCCTTATCCCACAAATTAAGTTACACAAGTTTTGTCTGCTTCCCCAATCTTGAATTTTTTCCACCCCAGGCTATTACATTATTCTGATTTCTTTCAGATATTTAAATGCTTAAGCTTTGGAGAAATCTTGCTGCTAAGGTAGCGGTGGGACAAACTGTGCAGCCATCATATGCAGGTGGGGTCCCTTATAGAGCAAAGAGAYTTTATTGGCTCCTGCCTAAAACTGGAGCCAATCCCACTCATAAAAGTGTCTTCTACCTGTTGCAGACCAAGTGGGAGCAATAAGGTCATGTGTATGTTGTTTTTTTTTATTTTTACAAGGGGAAGTTTCTGCTAAGTGGTGTCTTTTTRCAAGCAAAATTCAGGTTGGCTTTAGACATGTCAGATATGTACAGTGAGTMAATAAGTGAGCCTGTTCACAGGAAGGTTTAGAGCTGACCCCAGCAGTGGGTACCTCTCTGACAGCAGGAAAGTCGACCATTCCTGTAAATCCTTTCCCTATCAGTGGGAGAAGGATAAACAAGCAAGAACAGATCTGCTGACCTGAGCTTGCGAAGCTGTGCGATCACTTGGATGTGCTCCTCTGAAAGGTCCATGTTGTAAAGCACTAAGGAAACCAGACTGTCCTTCCACTGGGTCAGGAACCCCACATCATTCAGCTGGATCCCAGACAGGTCGAGAGCTGCAAGGGAGGCCAAGGGCCGCAGCAGAGTCTCCACGTTTACCCCCTCGATCAAGCGGCCCAGGTTCAGGAAGCGCAGGCGGCTGAAGCCTTCAAAAGTAAAGTCTTTGACCAAGACCTGGCGAGTGGGGTTCACCAGGCAGTCATCCTCACAGCCCCCGGGGTTCTCCTCCTCGTAGAAGATATTGCAACAGCCAAAGAGGCTCAGGGAGATCAGTGTGTGGCTGAAGCTCACCAAGGTTTGCAGGCTCTTGGCTGTCAGCTTCTCACAGTTAGTAAGGTAGAGCTCAACAAGATCCTGGAAAAAGAGAAATCAGGGTTAGAGATATTTCACAGGTGAAGTGCCCACCCTGTTTGCTCCACACCTCCCCCTGGGACAGCCTGAGACCATGCATCACCCTACTTGACCAGTGTCTCATGCCATTCAAAACAGTGKCTCTGGAAGCTGAGAATGGAGAAGCTGAGGTTATCCCAAAAAAAGTGTGGACAGTGAAAGATGGAGACTTGGGAATCTCTGGGTGTTTGGGATTCTAACTGCTGCCCATACAACAATGCTACAATGTGACCAGGCAGCTGTCAGTGCAACAGCACCTGCTTCCTGATGGCCTCCAGGTCCTGGTCCTGCACAATGTGTTCCCGCAGGTGGATCCGAGCTAGCCTGGTGCTCCGTGGGTCTGAGAAGAGGGTGAAGAAGCTCTCATGGGGTTCRAAGATGCTGTCTGTCTTCACCAGCTCCACGTACCTGTGTGGGGCAATGGTGTTAGCAAAGCAAAGGCCCAGCCACAGCTCTGACAGCTGCACTGGTGACAAGGAAATGTGACTCAGGAGTAGGCACACACCGACACATCCCCTCACCGGTCACCCAGATCAATCTTTGGGGCAAAGGAGCTCACCCACCAACTCTCCTGGCACAGAACTAACCCCTAGGAAAATCCTGGGCAAAGATTTGTGCAAGGCTCTGTGCTTGTGAGCATACTGCTGGATTCTGGCAAGCACAGGCTCCAGGAATTTTTTTCTCTAGCTGTTTAAACTCAGTAATTTGGTTTTTAGGTGCTTTTTTTTCATTTTTCAGAAAATTAGCTGGCCAAAGTTCTCTGCCAGACTTTGTGGGCACAAGTTCAGCCAAGAGAGACTGTGACAGCCAAATTACATAAACCCCTGGAAACAGGTTGTTTTGTAAATCTATGGGAGCAGCAGCCTTAAAATTAACATCTGTTAGCACTTCGCACTCTTATTTCTCCTCTTGGAAAGGATATTGTAATGCTTCAGTGGTGGGAAATGGAAGGYTCCTTTGCTGCTCACTGACATTCTTGGAAGAAGCAGTGACTTTCACTCTGGGTTTGATCTTCCTTCTAAAGTTAATGCAAACCCTTATTTGCCAATACGATCAATATGAATTCTTTCCCACTGTTCTTTTTGAAGAACTATACTGCCCCTTCTCCGAGCTCCCAGCTACTTCCTAAACCACACAGCAGCTTCTCCCCAAGCCTGACACGTACTCGTTGACAAGTTTGTCACAGATCTCGCTTGGCAGGAAGATGTCGGGATGGAGCTGGAGCGTTTCGTTGTCCAGGAGGTAGCAGAGAGTCCCCTCCAGGTTGCGAAGGCARTAATCGGTGCACAAGGTCATCAGTGACTCGGGGCTGTCAGATGCCATCTTGAGGGAAGTTATGGGAAGAGGAAGAGCAGAGGGAACCTTTTGATGCAGGAGATTCTTCCCTCAAATGAAGTTCTGGGATGAATTTATAGGGCCATCAGGACAGCTATAAGTAGAGACAGGGAAAAAAGATGCATTGAGAAAGGCACAACAGCAAGTGTCCCACAAAGCTGTTGCACCAGCAGGATGTTTGTTGTRTTTACAGCCCATCATTTGCTGACCTCAAAAGGACCTGCAGCAGTTTGGCCTCTCTGGCAGTGTGTCCTTAATTCCTTGGTACTCCCACTCCCAGGAATGAGTTATATAAATACTGTAGGAATGAGTTAGTGTGATGTGTTTGGAAATGAGGCTACACAGCAAAATGTTTCCTCCGTGCAGGGTTATCTGGCTGACAAAGGCCCTCGGAAAGGGAAGTGGCAGAAGCCACATTGCTTGGTTTCCTTCAGAGTGGGTTGAATAAATCAGAAGATCATTTACTCTCAAGGTAATCTTTTGTATGGCCCTGGTGGCCCCTTACAGGCAGGTATCTCCTGCCTGTAATTCTTTCTGCCACTACTCGAAGTCAAGTTTCAATGTTTTTCTGTAGTATCAAGCCAGAAGCTTCTTTCAAGTCCTTGAATGAGAGCGTGAAGCGGATCAGAACCAGAGGGAAACACACAGACTGGTCTGGGATCCCTTTGAGCACAGTGTAAGGCAAGGATTGTGATTGTGCTGGACACCTCTACATCCAGCTCACCCTCACCATTCCAAATCTGGCACAAAGATGTATGAGTGACTAAACTGGAAAAAAGCAAAGGTGCCTTTGCCCTTCTTCATTTTTGAAAGGATAAAGGATGGGTGAGGCAGACAATTGGAGGAAGCTATCGCTGTCTGTTATCTGATTTGAAATTATCTGACCGCTCTGGTATCAAGACTTGCTCACTGGGGCCTTGAGGGGTTTATCAGAAAAGTTAGCTTGAGGACCAACAGTSTGACATTTCAATTTCAAGGGGTCAAATCACATTACAAGCAAGCCTAACATGAACTTTTCTAAATATTTCCACAGACACAAAAATTGTGCTGAAATGTTTATTTTTGGTATAAAACCTGTCTTTATTGATAAGTGTGTCCCTGCTGGCCCTGAGAACACTGATGCTGTGGAGGCAGTTGTTATTCTCTGCACCAGAGCTGAGCAGTCATTGCTGGAGAAGCTCTTGCAAAATGTCCTCAACCATATTCTGTTTCTGATCTTTATTCTGCAGCTGCAAATAGCAGGACACTTGTGTGTCACCAGCTCTCTGCTTCTCTAAAGCCTCTGCTGCTTTCTCCTTCATTCCTATGGAACCTGCACAAGACAGAAGAGTTTACCTCCATTCCTCAGCTTAATCACTCTAAAAGCTAATGCTGATGCAAATAAACCAAACTCAAAAACTCAGTAATCATAAAAATTACACTTTAAACTCTCTCCAGTCATGGTGTTAAGTGTGTAACCTGCTCTTTTGGTCACTGAGTGCTGAGCTGGGGGTCCCAAGAACATAGAACTGTGAATTCTCAATGGKGCCACAATAGCTCCTTTGAGATGCATGTGGTCCAATCAACAAATAGAAGGTTTTCAAGTTTGGAAAAGGAGAAGGAGCTCCACAATCCACAGTTCTCCCCTCTGGAGTTAAGGAGAGAAGTCAAGGCTGAAATGGGTCACTGAGTGCAGTATTGTCTCATTGGCTGAGAGGTCCTGGCAAAGGGAATGCAGGTGGGAGGAAGCTGTCCTGTGTCTGCTTTGGAGATGAATCGGCCTCACCTCCAGAACAAGTCCCTCTCGCAGATTTTGCCTGAAGCTTGCTGGAGAGAATCTTTCCAGAAAGGCAAGATCAACAGGAAGATCTGAACAAGCTGGGAAGCGTGTTCTGCTGTCCCTACCAGTTCCCTTGTGCCATCAGACAGGAGGTCTCTGCAGCCAGTGTTCTTCCACTGTTTACTACTGACAGCCAGAGCACTCGAAAACAAATTCCCATTGACAATCTATTGTCACGTGCAGCTGGAAGCGGCCAGTGCTTGGGACTTGTCCAAGCAGCTCAGAGCACCAGAGGGCAAGGACTGCCTTCCTGTGGCTCTGACCAGCCTCTGTTCCCTCTCTGCTGAGACCAGCACAATGCAGCCGCTTGATCTCAGCCCTGGAGAGATCAGCTGCCCTTTAACTTCTGAGCTCCCTGTGATCCACCAACACAGTCCCATGCTGAAGTTTAATATCAAGAATGGTTAAACTGTCCCAGGGAAATGAGATCAAAGAAAAGCTTTCATTTTCCTGATTTATTAGGGATATCTGAGCAGCTACTGTGACCTTTCGTGCAGGACATGACACAGGCTGGCCTCTCCCTTCTTAGTTAGACTGAAGATGTGACATATGGGCAGGGGGAGAGGGAAGTAAGAGTGTCAACAGCTGCTCTGATCAATACCGTCTCCAGTTACAACCTCAATGTGTGAGAAAAAGAAATGAACTGGAGATGCTGATAAATCATTAACATTTGTCTAATTGCCCTCCTCAGGAAGCTTCACAGGGGATCAAGCTGCCTAGTGACTGCCATCATTGCTTTTCCAGCAATGAGCTGCCTGGTGCCATATGGGTTTTGGTAAAGACAGTGCATGAAAGGTGATGAAAATTCAACAGCAAGAATTGAAAAGTGACCAGAACTACAGCTGCCACTATTTTTTCCAATTTATTTCTCTGACAGATTTGCTTCCATTTTAGTTTACGAAGGAATTGAGTTCCTCAGAGCTTCAGGAACAGACACACAAAACCCTGTTCCAAGGGCACACAGCCCTCTCTGTGCAGTAACAGCACCCTCCTGCCATCCATCCATGCACCCAAAACCAGATGCCGTACAGGCAGCTCCACTCACTCCATCCTCAGCATCCAGGACCTACCACCCTCTTTGCAAGCAYTGCTTATTTCCAGGCTGCATCTGCATTGTTACAGCATTCAAGCCTGCACGGGCATGTGGAGCTCRGGACCTCTCCTGGCACTCCTGGGACTGCCAGTGCCAATATCCTCTCCCTGGGACTTCAGATSGATCATCTCTCCCAGCCTCTCTCCAGGCATGCCCGGAGCCAAGCCTGACTCACCATGGCTCCACGCCAAACACATAACGTTTACGCTGTTGCTACAAAAATGATTGGCAAAGCTGGCTTTTCCAGCATCAGGGACTCGTCCAAGGAAAGGGCAAACAATATGCACTGACATGAGCTGATTACAGTGACTTCAGAATTACAAATGTAATGTAAATGCAGCGTTTGGCACAGGTTGCACTCTGAAGGGAAACTGCACTGTCACTTTAGCTGGCACCTTGCAGCTGCAAATCACTGCGATTTTATTAATTGATGGGTCATCGTTGCCTGTGTGGGGAAACACCATCCCTTCTTATACCAGGGAAAGTTATGTGGGAGGAGATCGAACTATCTCTGTCCCAGCAAAGCCTGCAACTCCCAAACTTGTCAGCCAGCCAGGACTGACATTGTAAATGAGACAGCTCGGGCTCGCCGGGGAATGTGTTGATCTTTGTAGCTGCCTGCAGTAAAGATGCTCCTTCAACTCACTGAATTACATCATGGATTTTCATTCCATAGGTCTCCTGCCCAAGAAAACACCCGGGAGCCTCCGGTCACGGCTCCCTGGGCGCTGGGGCTCCCTCAGCCCRCGATGGTCTCCGACAACCCCGCGGGCAGCGCTGGCCCCCAACCCGAGCCCTCCCTCGTCCCCCAGGGTCTCAGAGGTCACCTCGCCGGGCAGCGCAGGATCTGCTGCCGCGGCCCGGAGCGCTGCCCGGCGGGGCCCCGCTGCTCCCGGCAATCTCGGGGAGGGGATGGGGGCTGCGCCGGGGGCATCGTGCGGTACTGCCAGGGGCAGCGGTTCCTCCCCCTGCCCGGGCGGGCAGGCCCGCTGCCCCCGGGTCGGGCCGGGGCGAGAGACACCGGCACTCACCTGGCGCCATGGGGGACTGGTCCCGGCTGGTCCCGGCTGCCCGGGGCGGGCCGGGGTCCGCGTCCTGCTCGGGCTCGCTCCCCCCGCCGCGGCCTCCGCTGTCAACAAACCCGCCGTCACTTCCTTCACCCGCGCCGGAAGCGCCGCCGAGTCCTTCCCCGGAAACACCGGCCCGGCCGGAACGCTCTCTGCGGGGACCCCGCGGCGGCGGGAGCGTTCGGTGACGTCACGCGGCCGTGACGCCACGCGGCGGAGGCGCTGACGTCACCGCGCGGGGCAGAGCATGGCCGCGGCGTCCCGGCACAGCCTCCTCGGGACGGGTCCGCGCAGCCCCGCCTGCGCTTCGCTGAGGGACCGCGACTGCCGCCACCGCAGAGCGCGGGTGCCACAGCATCCCTCACTGAGGGACGGCATTCCCGCGGGCTCCGCTCACKGCTGCCATTGGCACGGGCTGGACCGTGCCCGGGACAGCGCGACCACCCCGGGGATCTCCTCAGTGCTTGTGGGACCGGCTGATCCTGCCCGCGGGGGTCTCTCCCGGCACTCTCTCCCTGGGGAGGGACCCACGCCGTGTCGCGCAGCCCGGGGGGCGCGGGGAGCCGGGACAAGGCGGGGACCAGGCCCGCGGGTCCGCGGGAGCGCCCTCAGGCTGTCGGGGGCGGAGTTTACCGGCAGGGGCGGAGCTTAGCGAGCGCG
>NW_026623462.1:808569-827321 GCF_030028575.1 Malurus melanocephalus
GGGGCGGGGTTTCACACCGGGGACGGGCCCGTGTGGGGACGGGCGGGGCGGGGTTTCACACCGGGGACGGGCCCGTGTGGGGGCGGGCGGGGTCGCCGCGCCCTCACGGGGCGGGCCCGGGGCGGGGCCCGTCTCGCATCCCCCTTCCCCGGGCAGCGTTTCCAGCCGGAGCGTTTAAGCGGCGCGCGGGGAAGGGGCGCCGGGGCCGCCATGTCGCGGCTGCACCAGAGCAGGTTGGTGTYGGGGTGTGTGTACGGACTGGGCTCTTTCCCCTCCCCTCCGTGCCGGGACTGCGCCGGGCAGGGCGGGGGGTCTGGAGAATCGGGGGCTCTGAGGGGTTTGGGGTTACCCGTACCAACCCTGATGACGCCCCCGGTTCCKTTCCCCTCAGGATCGCGGACTTCCAGGAGGTGCTCGGCGAACCCACGGTGGCTCTGACCAAGCTCCGCGAGCTCTGCTTCAGCGGTGAGTGCCGCGGGGACGGGCCTGGGCTGGGGAGGGGGCTCAGGGCATGGCGCTGCCCCGGGCTGCTGCCGCCTGACACGGGATGTCCCCGGGGGAGACACTGTGCATAACCCCGGCAGCGTCCCTGAGGAAACTTCGTGCCCCTCGGGGAGGAGAAATGCTGCCAGGCCTGTTTGTGAGGTGACATAAGCAACCCGCGGTGAGAGATGGGCTAACGTGGTTATTTCTCTGCCTGGTGTTCCACAGGAATTCCCTTTGATGGTGGGCTGCGCTGCCTGTGCTGGAAGGTGGGTTTTGCTTGGGGTGCTTTTCTTTCTTGCGAGTGGTGCTTTGGGTTGGTTAAATACACGTAGCATTTTTTTGGTGCTCAAAGTTGTAAACAAACAAACAAACAATAAATCCAGAGCTTAAAAGCCACTAGAAGTCAGCAGTAATTTGTGGAGATCAGCACTTTGCATGTGAACTGCCTGAGTTTTAAGCTAGCAATGCATTTCAGTCAAGTTAGTTATTGATCAGCCCTACAAATAGCTCTGTGTTGAAAGCCAGTCCCTGAAATATTCCCTGACTATTCTTGGCAAAGTACTCAGCTTTCTGGAGAAAACTCCCAGTATTTTCCAAGAGCCAGTTSGAGCCACTGTGTTTGCTTTGCTCATCTTACAGGTGTAACAGCTCRTTGCACACTAATTCCTTTTCTTCTGTCTCCTCTGCAGATACTTCTGAACTACCTCCCTTTAGAGAAAGCCTTATGGAGCTCTTTGCTGAAGAAACAGAGGTGAGGATGTGGGTACTTGTCCCTTTATTTCTAAAGATATCTGCAGGGAAGGAGAATAGTCGTTAAATAATTAAGTACTTTCATCAAACAAATTGTTCTTGTGTGCTGTGTGCTGTTCTCTCAGCTGCCTGATGGATTGACCCCTTCAGCTGCACTGAAGAGAAAATCAGCTGCCTTCTGCCCGAGCAGGGTGGAACAGAGAGATCTGTTTGAACTCTGTCTTTATGCAAACCTTGACCTTATCTTCCTCATTGCAAATTCCTCTTTTCTTCCTAAAGGGACCTATATTCCCAGTTCCTAAAAGAAATGATTATCCAGCCTGGGATCGCCAAAGCCAACCTGGGTGTTTCAAGGGAAGATGTGACCCTAGAAGATCATGTAAGTATTGTGTTGAGCCTTTGCTGCAGAGAACTCCTCAGAGTTATAAATTGTTGTTGTTGATTCTGGACTCCTGGGCTGCCCCTGACTCTATTCCCAACTGTTCTGTCCTGCCAGAGGGAGGAATGGTTCCCAGCTTCCAGCCTGGCACTGCTGTCTTGGTAGCCTTGAGTGTGAATCGTTGGCAAAGCACCAATAGCTCCGTAGAGAGCTGTTTCCAGCTGTGCACATCCCTCCTCTTGCCCTGGAGCTATGAGATGCTCCCCTGGGAAGTTGGGTCCCTGATTGGATTTGGAGCAGGCTAATCTGAGCAGAGGATAGAAAACWGGCTGGAGAGTCAGGCTGGACTGGTGTGGAAGGCAGGAGTTGATTATTTCTAGTAATGCTGCCGGATTGTTATTTTTTAAACTGATTATTTCCTGCATGCCTTGGCTTTCTCTTTCCCCTAAAGTGCTGTTAGGTGTGTGTGGGAGGAGTGAGTGAAGTAACTGATAGAAGAGAATGTAAAATGATACAGCTGCTCCCATGACCATCCTGAGCGTTTACTCCCCTGCAGTCACCTGCCCCACGGTGATCTGTGGAGCCTTGGTGTAAAACTGGTGTGCCTGTGAAACCACACAGGCAGGTCACAGTGATCTTTGAATCCCTTGGAATGTGGCTTGTTTTTYTCGTGGTTAGTTGTTAACTTTGTGTGGATCTTGGTGTGGAGAGAAGAATGTGTGTGTAGGGGGGAAGTTATATTTATCATATTGGGAAACTGGTCATATATAGCTTAGGTTGTTGCTCATTGAATATATATATTTCCTTTTTCCTGGACTCAGTCGTGGTGCTTAATCAGCCATCTCAGTGCTGAAACAGAGAGGGTGCTTATAAATCATAACCACAACATCAAAATACTGGGTGGGTGGATAGTTCTTAACCCAAGTCCAAAGACCGTCTCCACCGTACAGGTTTGGAGCTGCAATCAGGAATCTTGTTGACTTGGAAGAGAATACTTGATTTGGGATCAAACTCTTGAAGAAACACATGAAAWGGGATTGAAAATGTGAGAGAAAAAGTAACTGTGATGTGCTCAGACTGCTGGTGGCAGAGGGACAGCAGAAATATTAAATCACTGTATGTTTACTGAGGATTTTGATACATGTGAAACACACTTGTTTTGTTTCTGTTATTCTTTAGCCCCTCAATCCAAATCCAGACAGTCGATGGAACACTTACTTCAAGGATAACGAAGTCCTCCTCCAGATAGACAAAGATGTCAGGTGTGTGAGGCACAACTCAGGCTTCTGAACCCGAGAGATTTGGGTGACAAATTGTACTTTGAAAACAAAGTTTAATATTAAACCAACCCTCCCACTCAACATGGGCAGGTACTTCCTTCTTGTCCCTGATTTCCTTCTGTGTCCATCCTAGGAGGCTGTACCCTGACATGGCGTTTTTCCAGCGCCCCACAGATTATCCCTGCCTGTTAATCCTGGACCCCCAGAACGAGTTTGAGACGCTGCGCAGGCGGGTGGAGCAGACCACGCTCAAGTCGCAAACGGTGGCCCGGAACCGCAGTGGGGTGACAAATGTGAGCTCTGGGTTGGGGCTGTCCTTGTCACAAGGCAAGGCCTCAGAGCTGAGAAGAGGAAGGGTGGTTCTTGGGCTRTTTTCTGCTCTTGTGCAGTGAAATGAAAGAAACACCCCAGCAGATACTGAGCAATCTGGGGGCTGGACCTTGTAGAACCAGTTTAAGTGTCTGACGGATTGCAGGGAATCATAGGTGTATTAAATTTTAAGGATTGTTTTTACCTGACCTCTAGTAGAATTTGGCATATTTTATGTCTTCTGTATGGGAACAAAACACTGAAAAGTTAATTTACTATGAATTCATTATGAATTTCTGTAGCCCTCCAGAACTGGATCTCAAAGCTGCAATTAGGAGAAGAGTTAAATGTCTGTTGAGAGGTGTGTTGTCTCTTTCCTCTTTGACGAGTGTCACAGCACACGTGCTCTTGGGGAAGGTGGCTTTTCCCACAACCATTGATACCTTCCCTCATACTGCTAACAGAGAAGTGGGACTGCTGTGGTTTTACTGTGTGAGATCATGTGGTACAATGACTCAGAGAGAATGGTTTGTTGCTGCACAGACTTTTTTCTTCAGGGACAGCCAGCACCAAGACTTCCCTGCTTGTGTACAAAGTCACTTGTCTTAGTTTACATGGTGTAAACTGCCCAAATCTTTTGGAGGGACTTATGTGTGTTAAAAGCCAAGCTTGGCACATGTGCAAAATGATCAATGCCAGTTGGTTATCCTGATTCAGCCTTGTTTTCCAGGTGAGCTCCCCTCTAAAAACYACCCCCAGCTCTCTGAGTGAGTATGAAGTTCTGCCCAACGGCTGCGAAGCTCACTGGGAAGTGGTGGAGCGGATCCTGTTCATCTATGCCAAGCTGAACCCTGGGATAGCCTATGTCCAGGGCATGAATGAAATTGTGGGGCCTCTCTATTACACCTTTGCTACAGACCCTAACAGTGAATGGAAAGGTGAGGGACCCTTTTGACTTCTCAGCAGTGGTTGTGGTAACTGAATTCTCTGCATGACGTGAGGAGTTTTGAGGAATTGGTAGGAGCTGAACAGGCTGGCAGGGGTAAGGACATAGGAAGTGAGGAATTTTGAGCAGTTTTTGTTTGTTTGTTAAACTTAAAATCCCTTTAGAAGCTCTTGTTTTGTTGTACTGTGTATAGAGGGTAAGGAAAGAATGGAAAGGGAGGACTTTGCCTGTTGCTTCTGCTTCACAGAGTTCTGAGGGTGTGTGCTGGTGGCAGATTATGTTCTTGGGCGTAGATAACTGTTTTGCGACCTGATGTCACAAAGACCTTGTGTTGCAAGGTCTTCATGCCATCAGTATCTGCAGTGACTTTGTAGACGTTTCTAGTTAAAAAAAAAAAAAAAAGGGAAAAAAAAAGGTTGTCTAGCTTTGACCCAGACCAAGCAAGCCAAGATCTGGTGGGACCTACTCTTTAAATCAATACAACAGCCAGATTATGGAGCAAGAACAATTTTACAGCTTTGTCCCTGTCAGTGGTGCTGTCTCTACTCCCCCATGTTCTTACTTTCTTTCCTCAGAACATGCTGAAGCAGACACGTTCTTCTGCTTTACCAATCTAATGTCTGAAATTCGGGACAACTTCATCAAGAGCCTGGATGATTCTCAGTGTGGTATTACCTACAAAATGGAGAAGGTGTACTCCACCCTGAAGGAAAAAGATGTGGAGCTGTATTTGAAACTGGTGAGGAGCCAGGTGTTTCTCAGGGTCTTGGGTGGGATGCCAGGAGTGGAGCTTAACATGTGAATGTCAGACAGTTTTGTTAAACTTTGCTTGAGTAGAACACAAAGTGTATAAAGGGCTTTGCCTGTGGGGCAGAGACTCCTCTGTGAGCTGAAACAGCCTCTCCTTGGAGTGAGCCCAGAGCAAGCTGACACAGCAAGGCTTCCTCCCTTGCCTGGCTCTGAAAGCAAACAATGGTTGTTGCACAGCTKCCAGCTGGGAGTCTTGAAGGAACTTGGCCATAATCTTTGGTCACCTGCATAGTTGGACCTGGAGTCTTTACTCTCTTGTAGTGATCAGGCAAAACACTGGTTTTGCTGTAAAGCTTTTCAGCATTTCAGGTTGTAGAAATTGTTTCTGCCTTTAAGAGCAAAACAGAAAACATCTCCCACGCTGCACACACACACTTCTGTTGCCACTGGCTGCCCTGACAGCACTGACTTGAGCTGCATGGAGCACATTCCAAAGGAAAAACTAAATTCAGTGAACTGACTGATCCCACCCACCAAATTTTATTGTTCCCCTTCATCCAAAGGTTGAGTGCTTTGGGTTTGTGTGAGTTTTGTAGAACACACAGAAGGCAGCATTAGTAACAAACATCTTCAGTCCATTTGGTGTGGAAGTCCAAGGAGACTTCGTAGTGGAAAGCTATTCTTGTTACTTCAGCCTTGACCAAATCACACTGAGGTCTTTTTCCATCTAGAAAACTCAGGATGTGTTTCTTTTATAATCCAAAAGATGGTTTGTCAGCACAGTGACACAGCCCACAGTGTTGGCTGGTAGCTGATTCAGTGGGGAGAAAAACTGCCTAATGTTTGGTTGGCAGGAAATAGTCTTGGCCATGCAGCAGCTGCTCCTTAAAAATATCAGCAGAATCCTGAACTTGTTTGACCCTGATTAAACTTATGGTACCTTGGATTTAACATCAGAAAACAGGAAAGCTTCAGGCTAAAGGTGCTTACAGCATGTTTTACTGACTATCAGTGTGAACTCTGTTCATCTTTGTTTCTCTTTGTGAATAGTAAACCTTTTGATAAATACAGGGGTTCTGGAAAGGAGAGGAAATCCTGACAAACAGTSCCTGTGCTAGCGGGGGAGGGCTGCAGCTTTGCTGATAAAATGCTGTTCAAATGGGAACTTTAAAATTACTTGGCAGGTTTAACGGAACACAAATAGTGCCTTTAGGGAGAAAAGCTTCCTTTACTCCATGTTGTGGACAGAGGAGCGTTTTCTAACTTGGCTGTAGGTGTGGAGTGTGGCTGCACTGAAAATCTCTTGGTCAAGGTTGAATGGGAGAGTCTCCAAAGGCTGCAGTGGTTTTTCTGCTGCTACAGGATGAGCAGTTTTGGGGAGGAGATGGGGATGGAAACATGGGGTGCATCTCTTGCCTGTAGGGGACTGGCCAGGAGCACATATTCATTGTTTGCCTGGTGCCTGTCTGACAGCAAGAACAGAACATCAAACCCCAGTTCTTTGCCTTCCGCTGGCTGACGTTGCTCTTGTCCCAAGAGTTCCTGCTGCCAGATGTCATCCGGATCTGGGACTCTCTCTTTGCTGATGACAAGCGCTTCGATTTCCTCCTGCTCGTCTGTTGTGCCATGCTGACGTAAGTACACCCATAGCCTTCCTGTTCTTCTCTTCCATAGATCCAGAAGTCTTCTGTAGGCTTGTGCTTGGGCATCTGGTGAATAGGTTGTAGGTTTTAAAGTCCCTTTGTAAAGAGTCAAAATYAGCTGGAATAATTTTCATCTTTCAGACTCATCCGGGATCAGTTGCTGGAAGGAGACTTCACTCTGAACATGAGGCTGCTACAGGTACGAATTAAATAAGAGTGGGTGCAGGGAGCAATTGGAAAAGYCTTAAAATAGTAGTGTGAGAGAAGATGGCAGTATGTGAGAGGGTGGGAGGCTATGCCTGGTTCATGACAAGTACCATATTTGTGATGTTTGCATGTAGAAAATCTGCAGGGATCTTACAGCACTCTCATTACAGGGAGTCTTTTGTGTGTGCACTCTTTCTAGCCTACAGAGAAATTTTCATAGATTGGAGGTTTCTAATGTTCTTTGGTTTGCAAAAAAAATGGAATAATTTCAAGCAAAGATGTGAAACCTTATGTAGCACTGTTACATTTTTTTTGCCAGAGGGTTCTGTTTAGTTCTGAGATCTGTGAGAGCCTGAGGTTGGAAACGCCTGCACTGCACAGTYGGATATCTCAGGTTCTGCCAATTCCTGCTTTGGGCTGTGCAAGATACTGGCTTTGATAAGGCTTTCTGGCATGAGGAGATCCCTGTGGCAGGCCAACTTACTGTGCCCTTGGAGGACAAAATGAAAAAAAAATAAACCTTGAACGGTATTGAGGTTTGATCAGTTACAAAACAGGAAACRGTAGCTGTTAAAGGAGTAACTGAACATGGCAGTGTGTTATAATAGGCCAAGAATGTTATTGTCACGGTTTGCCCTGCTTACRCCAAACAATCTGTATAAAGAATGTTGGGAAGTCACTGAAATCCCTTGGTTTCTCTGCCATAGGATTATCCTATCTCTGATGTTCATCTGATTTTGAAGAAGGCAAAGGAACTTCAAGATTCCAAATAGTCTGTGGGTCTAACAAAAGATGTCAGAGAACTGTGTGGCAGTAAATCCCAGGAGGTGCCTCCATGCATTGTGGTGCACTAAAGCTCCTACTGCAGGACTTTGGGTTTTGTTTGGGCTACTGTCCACCTTGAAGACTTCCTTCTACTCTATTTATTAGGTCAAGGACTGATTATTCYCCATCTACTTGGGTCCTGCACTCCAGATTTTTCCACATCTCAAATGCCTCTTTGCTGCCAAAAGCAGTACTTTGTATCTTTTTTAAATAACTTTGAGTTTGGGGAGAAAGAAACCTTCTGTCTGCGTGTCCCTGAASGGATGGACTTCTGTATCATGGAAGTAACACACAGACTAACTTCTGACAGGGAAAGGACAGACTTAAGTCCAGTGAATTTTTGGTGGGTGAGGATAGAAGGATCTTCCTCCTGTGAACAGAATGTATTACAGTGAAGTCACACATTCTGCCATTCAAGTAGTTTCTGGATTCTCTTTCCTCATGTCTGCACTCGGCCATCCCTGAGGCGTGTGATGAAGGTTGCATCAGTTTTTGGTGAAGATCACCGGGCAGTTTGCACTCCTTTGACTGGGAAAGAGACTTGGGAAGCTGAGAGGGGAGGACATGGTGACAGCTGGTGGCTTTGTGCACTCAAACTGCCTGAATCCAGAACCGCCTTATCAATGAGGTCTCTTTGAAAGCAAGACTGTGGTGGTTTTAATCCCCCAGTGAAGTGTAGTTCCAAGTCAAGCCTTACCATGCACAGCCTTAGAGAAGGATTGTTGCTGCAGCAAGGCCTCACGCTGCTTTCCTGGCTCTGAACTGGAGCATATCCAGCTACAATCAGAATTCTGAAACACAAGAAATGGACACCTTATCATGTGCAATGAAGACAGATGTATTTAGGGGGTTATACAGRCACAGAACTGGAGTTTTCTGCCTCAGTGGCTTAAATAATACTACCATGTATTAAGGTCTGGTCACAGTAACCTTGCTATTGTCTCACTGTGCTTCTTGCCAGGAAGAGACAGTTCTGATCTGCAGTGAGAGTCCTTTTCTAGCACAATCCAGCAGGCATCCAAGCATCTGTCATGATCTGCTGGGGCTGATCTGCTGTTCTGTCCTGGTCCTGTTGGAATTATAGTTCTGAGCTGGACACTTGTTCCTCCTGAGAGGGAAACTGCTGCACYTCAGATACGGTCGAGTGGGCTCAGGTGAACAGGCACTGAGACAAACCATAGGGAGAACTGCTGACCTGCCWCAATGTTGAGCTGAGCAGAAATCCTAATCCTCAGAGGGAGAAACTGCCAGCACCCAGGTGCTTGTGTGCTGCAGAAGCTGTTAAATGAACACTAATCCAACGTGCTTTTCCCTCTCTTTTGTGCTGTGCTGGCTCACCTCTGCTGTTGGACGCTGCAGTTTTTGGTATTTATGGGTGTTGATTTGTTAAAGGTCAGTCAGTCTTTGTAAGATCTGCTTAAGCTGCTGCTGGCCTAGACTTGCCCTAGCAKGAGGGATGCTGGCAGCCTTCAGCTKTTTTCTACTGGTGTTATTTCCTTCACTGAAGGCCTTCAYGGGCTGCTGTAATTCTCACCAAGGTTCATGGGGTGAGGATGGCAGGACAGGTTGGTGCRTGTACCCATTGGCAATCCCAAGCAATCTCTGCCTCTTGAGAAGATGCTCGAGTACCACTTGTGCAGCCACGTGTTGCTGCTGTGTTGCAAGAGCAGTTGAAGATTTAAAGCAATCCTTAATTAATACCTGTGGCAACAGTATCCCTCTCTGCTGCTTCCCTGCAGTCTTTCCTTGAGGGTATAGTTTTCTTCCAAGAAAAATGGAACGGGTAGACCAGGACAGCTGTGTGATGAAGCACCCTGGCTGCTCYAGCCACTGGATGGATGTTGTTTCTGAGCTGTTCCAGGTGGTTTTCATGGTCTCAGCTCCTGGGTACCTGCACTAGAGAGGCTGTTRGCCAGAGCTCGTGTGGTCAAACAGCCACCTGCGAGGTTCTCTGCAAACGTAGAACCAGAGGGACACACTCTTAGGCAGAATTGTATCTGCTYCAAACACTTCTGCCTCAGAACTGCTATAAATACTGCTGTAGCTTTCCCATTCCATGCACAAACTCTGCTCTCATCTCCCTGAATACCTGTGCTGGGCTGTTCATTCTGGATTCCCCTGGCAAGYGCAGGGTTTCCATATGCTGGAGTTTTTCACTGGTAATGGGAGCATCCATGGGTGTTTTTGCTCTGAGCAGCTGAAAGTCTCCTTAAAGTAACCAGAGGAAGCAGCAGGCAAATCAGGATGAAAGCATTAYTTGGAGATGAACTTCTGCACATTTTCAGCTTTGGGCTCTGAGGGTGACCTCCTGCTTGGGGAAGGCACGGGGGAGGTGGCAGTACAGATGTCATGCTGTCTGCTCCCTTCCTATGTGTCCAAGGGCTCATGTCACCTTCATGACATGAAGTGACAGTGAATGCTTTTGAAAGGAGTTTGCAGTGGTTTAAAAGGATGCATGAGAGATTTGGCTGCTGGAAAGGATCTCTAGGATAAATTCCATAGCCTTGTTCAAACTATGGCTGCAGAACCTATTGAATTCTTCGGGGAGAGTTCACAGCAACTTCAAAACATCCAGGCAGGCTGTTTTGCACATGRAAAGCTGTTTTATATTCCTGCTTATTTCCTTCCTGTGTGGTAGAACTTCTGTGTTGCTGTTGAAAGGAGTGGTATTTTTCATTGTGTTGGGACATCCATTTCTTTATTCCAAGACTTTCTCCTTTCTTTAAGAGCAAAACCAGATTTTCTGTGGGGACAAAAGAAGTCTAAATATTTTACCAGCTCTTGAATTTCCTCATRTTTCCCTTGGCTTCATTCCTCAAAGGCGTTTGGTGATTTATTTTTGTTGTTGAAGTGAGATGATACTTAACTGGTGTTTCCTTGCTTATGTGGCCAAGTAACACCTGCTCCAGCCTTGAGATGTTTCCACTTCTGSTTTCTTATAATCCTGACCTGCTGCAGGAGCAGTGAGGTTGTCTGAAAGAGCTGATCTTTGGGGTGGGAGGTGTTAGTCTGGGATTCCTTGGGGACCCATTATCTCGCAGGAACCTGAACAGAGGATGTCTAAATAGGTCTTACTGTTCCTCACAGGCAGCCAGGCAGGGGAAAGGGAAATCACCTTCAGCTGGGAGGGAAAACAGGACACTCCTGGATGTGGGAAGASATGAGCTTTCCCTCGGAAGGAGAGCTCTGCTCTACCTGCACCTCCCTGGAGATCAAGCTTTGGAGAACTTAGTGGCTTTGCCAGTGAGTTAGACCAAGCTGTTGGTGGTGATCCCAGCAGACTGATTTTGAGTTTGAATTTTGTGACCTAACCTAGAATTATTCACACTTTGGCATTGAATAGAATGAAGGCCAGAAGTTCTGGGGGGAGTCTGGTGTGTCTGGGAATCAGAGGCTGTTTTGTTGTAGCTGTTTAAAGCACTGTTCTRAAATGGCCCTTGCCCAAAGAAAGGAGCAGATAACACTTGTTTTGGGAAGAATTGCCAAAAAACGGTGTAGTTGAACATTTCATCACTCTAAAACTCTTTCTTTTATGCTTCCTTTTTTAAGCACTATTTTTACAACGTTTCCTTTAACTAACTGGTGTCTGTGCAAACCTCTCCTGTTGATGTGACTCGGAGTTGGGGCTGCTCCAGGTTCCAGCTGGAGGGGTCCGTAGGTGTGAGAGCAGCACAGCGAGCTGCAGAGAGCCCTGGAGAACCAGCCTGGCTCCTCCACCGCCATCTCCTTCCCKCGATGGTTTTGCTTTCGCTTCCCCAGATGCGGGAGCGGTGCCTTTTTTTCCGGGAATACCTCGCACAAGGTGCCACCTCGCCTGCGGGCGCTCTGGATGGCGGTGGGAGCCCGGGTACCCCCTCCTCGCTGACCGCTCTGCCTTTCTGCCCATTCCCGAGCCACTCTCAGCCTCGGGGCCGCTCCCGCCCCGCTGTTTCTCACAAAAGCGGATCCCGCTCCCGGCGTGTCCCGGGATCGCGCTGTCCGCTCCGATCGCCCTGCGTGCGCTCTCCTTAAAGCGGCGATGCCGCCGGAGCAGCGCGCCCGCCTGGGGCGCAGCCGCAGCCCGTTTAAGGCCGCGCCAGCCCCACAGTGACACGGCCATGCTGCGGGCCCGGTGGCCGCTGCCGCTGGTGGTGGGCGCGGGGCTGGGGGCGGCCCTGGCCCCCCGGGACCGCCGGCAGCACCGGGAACACCGGGAGCGGGGCGATGCGGCCGAAGGGCTGCTGGCCCGCCTGCCCGTGCTGCCCGCCGTGGCAGCGGCCGGCCTGCCCGCGCCGCCGGGCTCGGGGCGCACCGAGCTGAGCAAGTACGGGCTGCCCGKGCTGGCGCAGCTGCGGAGCCGCGAGTCCTACGTGCTGTGCTACGACCCGCGGAGCCGCAGCGCGCTCTGGGTCATCGAGCAGCTCAACCGGGACACGCTCAGCGGCGCCTCGGACCGCGCCGCCTGCGACTTCCAGGAGGACGATTCGGTGCACGAATATCACCGCGCCACCAACGCCGACTACCGCGGCAGCGGCTTCGACCGCGGGCACCTGGCCGCCGCCGCCAACCACAAGTGGAGCCAGAAAGCCATGCGGGACACCTTCTAYCTGAGCAACATCGCCCCGCAGGTACGGCCTGGTGCCTGCAGGGATGGCCGGAGCTGCCCGCGTTCAAGGGCAGACGCTGTTCCCTGCGGGAAATCACACCCCAGTGTCGCTGTGTTTGTGCCTGCAGCAGCTCAGACAGAGAGGGGTCAAAGTCATTCGGAGATGCCGTATTTCCTGCTAAATTTAACATCAGGGATCCTGCAAACGCACCTGCCTTTGTGTGCCTCTCAAGCCATGAAAGAGAGACCCCATTCAGTGCAGCTCCTGTCAGGAGTAAAGTTAAACAGGTGGACAAACACTTGCAAAAAATTGTGGTCTTAGGCAATGGGGTCTGTCCTGGGTGTGCAAACYAGGACATCACAGCTCCCAAAACAGAGATGATAGTGGGATCTCGAATGGAAAGTGCTTGGGGCACTGTGAGATTTGTYACAGAAAAGGCAGGTGGTGGTTCTCTGAGCAGTGAGGAAATATTGCAGTGACTGACTACTGGTTATGTTTCTAGAATCCTCATTTAAACCAGAATGCCTGGAATAACCTCGAGAARTACTGCAGAAGCTTGGCAAAGCACAACAGGAATGTCTACGTCTGCACAGGACCCCTCTTCCTACCCAGGTAAACACGAGGGCTGAGCAGGGATGGCACCCAAAGGATGCATTGTGCTGGCAAAGGAAAACAGGCTGAGGTGCTCCAAGACACAGGGATCTGCTAAGGCCCCTCTCRGTAGATGAGACAAGCTGTGCACAGAGATTCTGTGGTACTTTCTTAGGATTAGTTTATGTATTTTCCATTYAGATGATTATTTAATGAGTAAAGGTGGGTTTCTTGTGCTACAGTGGAACCAATTTGCTTCTGTTTGGAGACCTTAACAATTTAGTAGATTACCAGATTAGACTGCAGACCCCATCYCTGCAGAATAAAGCTTTCAGGTTCTATTTCATGGATTACTTCTCTACTTAAAGACACTTTATTTTCAAAGATCTCCATGTAGCATTAAAGAGCAACTGGCTCATGTTGAGAGCTCTCAGCAGCAGGAAATAGCTTGGAAAGTCTGTTAGAGACAGCAGGGAGGGGATTTGGGAGCAGCCCTAAAGCAASGCTCACCCTTGCTGTGCCACACAGCCTGTGGCCCAATGGTTTAGAGCCCTGCTCCAGGAGCAGAGCTGCTGCCTGCTGTGGGTGGGGGCTCTCTTAGGGGTGTTGGAGGACTTAGGGGGTGGATGTGGTACCAAACTAGGAGATAACATGGGATGTTGCTGTTGGTGCAGGATGGAGGCCGATGGCAAGATGTATGTCAARTACCAGGTGATTGGGAAGAACAACGTGGCCGTCCCCACCCATTTCTTCAAGGTGCTCATCTTGGAAAAGGAGAGTGGGGAGATTGAGCTGCGCTCCTATGTGATGCCYAACAGCCCTGTGGATGATAAAATCCCCTTGGAACGGTTCCTGGTTCCCATYGAGAGCATTGAACGAGCCTCGGGGCTCCTCTTTGTCCCAAACATCCTCAAGAGAACRAGTAACTTGAAAGCCATCACAGCTGGAAAGCACTGAACCCTCACTAGACAAATCCAGGTAACCCCTGGCAAGGGACTGACAGTCACCTGCACAATAATCCTGGTGCAGTTGYAAATGTGGGAAGCAAAAATCAAACCTGAGCTTCTGTCTGCCCTTCCTGTTTTGTTTAACTAAACACAGACACACAACAGGTCTCCAGGGGTGTCCTGCAGGAGGCTCAGCAGCACCTGACACCTTAGCAGCTCTCCAGGATTTGCCCCTAATTCACTTCTGCCTTGGAGTTGTGTGAGGCTCATTAAGGCACAAAGGGAAGTCATTAATTGTTCCTGTTCAGCAGGGTAGAAGGGGAGCGAGATGGGTGCCAAGGGAGGGGAGGAGAAGTTCCTGTCTCCTTGTGGCTAAAGAATTGTATGATTGTTTTCTTTCAGAAGATGGTTTTAGCAGTAAAGCTTTGAACACCCAYGGTATTGGTTGTTTCTTATCTGCTCTCACCAAAGCTCTGARTATCTCAGCAGGAGGAGGGGAGGATGGAGCCAACTTTTCCAGCTGCTTTCCTGTCTGAYCTCACTGTAGGCAGAGCTTAAGCCATCACAGATGGAACCAAACTGTAATGAGATGATGTGTTTTGGTGCTGAGGCCYAGCTGAAGCTCCAGCCCTTCCTGCTGTTGGGAAGGATGAAACCTTGAAGGGGGGCTGGGGGAAGTYAGGCTGAGGCACCACAGGGATGAAGTTCTGACTTTGTTTCCGTCTGAAGGCCATATCATTCCAGAGGCACTGAGTATGCCTACACCAAGACACACCTGGATTTCACAGCAACTGAGGTTCCATACTGCTTTATTCCCACCCCAGATGTCCAAGTTGCTGAGACTCAGTCTGCTGCCAGGCTTGTCCCAGCTGCTGAGAGGCAGTAACCAACCCTTGGCTGGGCCACACAGGCASGAGGGCACAGACCTGCTGCTCCCAGCAGCAGCGAATGCCTGGTTGGGCAATGCTGCCAGTTTCAGTCACATCATGTCTTGGTTCTGCTGGGCACCTGGAGTGACTTGCCCAGCATTCCAGGTTTAAAGAACCACATCCTCAAGGACAAGGTCGGCAGTTTCTCTCCCATCAGCTGTCTCTGGGTGTCTTCACAGCTTTGTCAATGTGGGGTCTCAGTGCAGACAGAGAGATCAGCAGGGCTTCCTGCAACAGAGCCAGGCCAGTCAGAGCCACTGCTCCCAGCTCAGTGGGTGGGTCAGTGCCCCAGGCAGACACCCAGCACTGCCCTGTGCCATCAGCCACCACCTACCTCCGTCCGGATGGTTCTGCTGCCTTGGCTGGGACATGTGTTCAGGTAGAAGTCAAACAAGACACTTGGGTCGGTGACCTCCAGGTTTGGGTCCACATCAATCCCAGCTTCCAAGCCCTCGAGGCCTCCAAACACGACAAGTGCATGCCTGGAGAGAGCACAAGGACAGGGGTGAGATGGCAGATTGTCTAGGTCGGTGTCCAAGCCCCTGTGTGCTGCTGAAACAGGGACCACCCTTGCTGATGGTCCCCACTGCARCTGTCTCCACCAAAGCCCCACACCACTTAGCCAATGTGACAGGCACTGCTTCCAGCTCCAAAGAAAAGAATTTGACTTTTCTTGGGATATTTCCCCTGCTCTGCTGCCTGCACTATCCTCACAGGGAGCTCTGAGTGGGGCCAAGCAGGCAGGACACAAACCTGAAGGAAGGCAGAGTGACTTGGTCCACAGAGCTGCCCCTCTCCGAGGTCCCAATAGAGAGATCGTAGCCTTCCTTGAATGGGCATTCAGAAAAGACAGCACCTGGAAAACAGAGTTTGGGTTAACTGCTGCCATGTCCTCACCCATGCCTTCTGGACAGGCTGAAACATTCCAATGGAGAGTGGTGGCAGCAGAAGGAATTGCTTTCAGTGCCACTACTGCATCAGCAGACAGAATGATTCCTCTTTCCCATGYGGCTCCCTTGGCTGCAGAAGTCTCCCACACCCTTTTCATCAAAGCTCAAGGCAGGTGCCAGGAACCACCCCCTGACAACAGCTTACACTTTTCCTAGGAGGTCCAATCAACCAGAAGACAAGAAAAGAATTTTCCAGGTCTCTTGAACTTAAATGCCACTGCTGGCTCTGAGGTGGAAGAGTGGGATGTAGTTAYGGAAATGGAGAAGAGCACAAACTCATCTCCTGCTGCTTTGCAGCCATTTATTTGSAGCAATGGTGAGTGGAAGTAGAGGGCAGAGTCCTGGAGGGTGACTGGGGTGATTCATGYCTCTCTTCAGCCCTACAATTTGCCTGCCATGTGGCTGCTGACTGCACGTGTAAGCTGCCCTTCAGACAAGGAGATTGCTAGGAAARAGATGTGTGCAGCCAGTAGGCTTGAGATTGCAGTGGAAGAGAAAATCCCTGCAGATACTCACTCAAGCAGGAGGCCAGGCGCACGCTGTAACCCCAGTACAAGCCTGAGACTGTCCGAGGGTGCTGTGAGGACACCACRGTGCCTTTCCACACTTTGGCTTCTGAAAGAAAGGAAAGAGGTTTTATACCCCCTGTGATCTGGTGAGATTTGACCAGTGACACGCAGCAAGCAGTTTCTCCTGGGACAGGGCATTGACTTGGTGTGCACCACAACCCTCCCTTTTTCCAGAATGTGGAAAAGGATTCTAGAAATTCTTAGAGTTCTGGAAAGCATGTGAGTGTGTTTGGGCTGTTTACTGCTGGTCAAAGAGCTGACAGTTCTTTCCAGTTATGGAGGGAGGCAGGGTAAGGGTGTTACTAAATTTGTGTGTGGAGTGAAGGGAACATGCAGAACTATTGGGTACCTGTCATATGGAGGGACCAGCTCCTGCAGGATTGAAGTTTACAGATGCCACTGGAACCATGGATTACCTGCATTCTGGGGCTTTTCCAGGCGCACGGTGACTCGCAGACCAGGGTTCAGCTGTCTGTCAATCTGCACCTCCTGCAGTGACAGTCACCATCAGCACCAGACATTCTGGAAGGACTGGGGAAAGGTGGGGAAGGGAATCTTTTGAGGAARTGGGGATCTGTTCTGGCYTGGAGCTGAAATGATGAGCTCTGTKTGTGGTTCAGGGGCTTGGTCATCAGTCAGTGATGCAATTAAAGGTTCAGCTGCAGCAGTAAAGCRATGATGTGCTAGAATGGGCAGGGCCTGCCACAGGCTTGGGGAGCCACAAACACTGCCAAGCCAGARGGRACAACAYAGCAACAGCCTTAACCCCYCTGCCARCCCATTATGGCCTTCAGAAACCCARCAGTGCCTACYCTGCCTGCTTCAAATCTGCCAGAGACACAAGGAAAATTGTTATGGGATCTGTGGGTATCAGACACACCTTCTTCATCCCACAGTTAACAAAAGAGCCTTTGCCTGGCTTCGTGGGCCGGTCCAGTACGATGCCCTCCCGGTACTCTGAGGCCTCATCSATCCGCATGTGGTGGGGGCTGTCCAGGGGATTGAGCAGCCCTAGAACAGCACAGAGCAAAGAGCCTCTGAGGGGAGGACACACATGTAAGAGCAGCTTCTCCCCTCTCAGGTCCAGCACATCACACCAGCACAGTGAACCAGGGAAAAGTTACTCAGTTCTGTGTGTCCCACACAAAATGAGCCAGAGCTCAGGAAGARCAAAGACAAATGGATCTTACCTGCAAACTGCAGATCCTCATGTTTTGGAAAAAAGGATTTCCGCAAGTACCTGTCACCAGAGAAAGGTGAAATGTGAAAAGGTATTTTTATGGAATCTGTATTCAAATCTAGTCCTGTTCTGACTCAAGGGAGCTGAAGTACAGAGAAAAGCACTTACTGAGGGCACTCCAAGTACTGCAGGATMCGAGCCAGCTGCACACAAGCCTTGCCTTTCCTCCCAATTCCTTCAAAAACCCCCTCCACGCTCCTGAAAGTGAAAGCAAGCAGCTTCAGAACTCAGCATAAGATTGGTCAGATCTCTAGAAGACCAAATCTTGCCCTTTAATCTGAATATAGGAGCACACCCCTCCCCTCTAAGCCTTGTAAAATGGCTACTCAAGAGACAATCTATTAACAAATCATCCTTGGAATTCTCTCCATAAGACAAATATCTTTTTCAGTTTTGTTTTTTAATCTTTATGTATTAATGTGACAGGGCAGTTGGATGCTGCTGAGCTGGATGCGCCAGGATTGCATGGCTTGGCCAGTTAACTCAGACACAGGTCCGAATGAAAAACTAAAGGATAGGAAAACATCTTCTGTAAGGACACAGGCATGTGCTGTCCCTCCACAGCAAGGTGTAAGAGTACAGAAAAACTGCTTCACCATCCTCACGGCAATCTAAGCATGTTCTCCTTCAGTCTCCTCCTTACTTCACATCCTCCCCGTGCTCATCGAACACCACGATCTCATCCACGCAGAAGATGGCGCAGGCGCGGGCGATCTGTCCCGCCAGGTACGTGCGCAGCTCCAGCGACTGCGCRTTGTTCAGGATGGAGCCGGGCAGGGCCACGCTCAGCGTGTGCTGACGACCTGGGGAGCAGAGACACATGAGAGCCATGGCCTGATGTACAGCATCACATTTACTGCTTCAAGCTGCACTTGTGGTGGAGGAAAAGCGACCTCTGTTTCGTACATTTAAGCACATATTTTCTCTTAAGAAAGGTCTCTCGTGCAGTGGTTGCTGCATCATATTTGGGCATGTGGACTGATCCATATCGGATCTATAAAGTAATGCCTTTACTTTATCGATAGGGAACACTGATKGCCTTCTAACAGCCAGGTTTTCCCAGCACTTTCCASCCAGGTCTCCCCACAGGGTCACAGRGGCATCACCTCTGTCCTCCTTCTGTTCCTCCTGCTTCTGGGCTTGTTGTTGYTCTTCCAGCTCCCGCATCCGCTGTTTCTCCAGTTTCTTCAGCAGCTTCATTTCCTTCCATTTCTTCTTCTCTGCTTTCCCTGGTACGGAAGACAGAGTCTGGCATTTAAACACCACTCCGAGCGGCCCCAGCCCCCGCTTGTGCCCGGCCTGCCTTACTCTCCTGTTTCCAGCGCCGCCAGTCCACCTTCCTGTCCTCAACCTGCGGGGAACATC
>NW_026623462.1:827581-1009037 GCF_030028575.1 Malurus melanocephalus
AGGCACCGGCCGGACCCGGGGCCCCCCCGCCCACCTGCGCTCCTTTGGGCCGCTTCCCCACGCTGCTCTCGGTGTCCGCCATCTTCCCCGCGCTCCCGGCCACGCCCCCGCGCTGCTGATTGGTCGGATGGCGCTGGCACCGCCCACGGCGGGGAGGAGCCTGGCGGGTCACGTGGTCGGCGTTTGMGCGGCCCGCGGGGCAGCGGAGCTAAGCAGGGTCGGTCGCGTTCCGCGGGAGGATGGGTGACCTCTTATGGAGGAACGCTTGGTGCAGCCCGGTGCTCCAGGGAAGATTCACTGGCCTGATCTGGGCGTGTRTGTGTAAAATCTGGGCACCTGCGTATGCGTGTCTTAGCACAAGCCCTGCATGCTTTCTGGACAATGGGTAGATGCACCCTGCCCTTTGCAGGATGTGTCATGGCCCAGGTAAGAGCCCACGCATGCGGGGATGTTGCAATTAATCTTCATGTTAACAATATCATTGCACGGTTCTTTCTCTGTTTCAGTAATTGTGACACTCCCCATTTTTGGCACATATATAGGTGCAGAAAGGCTTTCAGCMGCACCCTCAGTCACCCAGGCTGTGCAAGCAGGTGAGATGGGACAGCAGTGAAGGCAGGTGGGTGTTTGCCTCCTTCCCTCTCTCCCTCCTGCTGGCCCTCGCAGCTCTGGTTCCAAGGGGATTGGTACCCAAGCAGGTACAAGCTTGCAGACCAATATGCTGCTCCCCACAGCCTGAGTGGGATAAGCAGCCACTGCTACAGGACCCAGCACAGGTGAGGCAGCTCTCAATGAGACCTCCATTAGTCCTATAGTCATTACAGAGACATTCACTCTTCCATCATTTCAGCAATTCCACTTTAATAATTTAACTACTACAAAACTCATTACACAGTCTGTTGCATGTAACTCCTGYGTGGTTGATGATGATGTCTTACACACTTATCCAGGCTGAAACTGAGACTGATGCAAGAATTACCTCTCAAACACTGCTCCTATTACCCCACCAGCCCAGTGGGTGGGAGGCTGGGGGCTACCAGCAGCAGGAGCAGCCTGAGGCCACAGTGCCCACCCTCCTCTGCCACTGTGTGCACTTGTCAAAGGCTGGAAGGTTTTGCTCTGCAGCCTGGATGATGCTGCCACAAGCCCTGACAACGTGCCAGGAATAATCTGGAAGGTTTGACAGTGGCCAAGCTATTGGTGAAATCCTGTTTCCTGGTGGGGAGATCAATCTTCCCCAGAGATGCACAGAAAAAAATAGTGGGAAAATTATAGGAAATGTCATTTCACTGGGTTTCCAATCATCAGGATCATAGGAGTCACCCTACTGATGGCTGGTGATAGTGTCCAGTCCTGTGGGAACATGGGTGCTGGCAGAAATGCTGCCCTGTGGCCTGAGTGGGGATGTGGAGCAAGGAAAGCACACTGACCTTCCAGCACGGTCTTAAAGGTAGGTCCTGAAAAACCTTTTCAGAATTTGGTGGTGAGACAGACCCCAGGAGCCATCCTTACCTTGTGTGTTCCTGGATGCATCCCAGAACTGATTAGCAAAGTCTTTAAGTGTAAGAAATGTTAAATACTGTCAGTGCACACAAAGTCTCACTTCTTGCAATCATTTCACAGTCAGTGACTGAAAGCATCCCCCAGGGCTTGGGCCTAGAAAAGCTCTTAATGTTTGTCTGACAGAAAATGTTGGAAGCACAGAAGTAAGAAYATATCAAAGTTTGTAGACAAGTGAAGGAGAGGAAGAGCAGTTGGGGCAGACGAGGACCAAGGAGAGCTTGGTTCTCTCGCTGGCCAGTGCACTCAGGAGCTGGTTTTCTCCTGTTTCCATTTTTGCAATATGTCATTTGCTGCTTTCAGTGTAGTGTCCTCCTAAACAAATACCACAGGTTTGGTCAGTGGCTCCCAGCCAAATCCCATTTCCCCTCACTGCAACCACTATTCATACAAAACCCTGTTCTCATTCAGGAGCATTGCAGGTTTGGTATGAGGTAGGCACAGCCATCTCTGGGGCAGGCACAGCCATCTCTGGGGCAGGCACAGCCATCTCTGGGGCAGGTACAGCCACTGAGCAGCTCAAGGGGCACCCAGAGAGTCCCTGCCTTGGCCAGGGAATGCAGGACACAGTTTAGCATGGCCCTGACACATCTGCTGCCCCCAGCTCAGCTCACATCTCTGCAGGAGCTCCAGCAGAGACGCCATGCTTGAGCCCCAAAGCCCAAGGCATCCTGMATTTCTTCTTGGCATTTATCTCATTAAATTACTTATTCCTCCCAACCTTGCCTGCCTTTGTGCTGCCACGTATCTCACCTTTGCAAAGCAGAACCGGATGAAATTGGTGTAGTTGTTCTTGTGGGCCTCGCTGTAGAAAGCTGAGAGTGGGATGGCAGCAAGTCCCTGGGAAAAGGAAGCACATGGAGTTGAGGTTCCTGCTCTGGGGCTGGCCTGCAGCCTGCTGTGCCCCAGTGTGRGGGCACGAGCCCTCCACTCCAGGCCCACTGGCCATGAGCTGCTGGCTCTGGTGGGCACAGCAAGCATTTGTGGGCACAAACCCATCCGGGGCAAAGGCAGCAGAAAGGGCCAGACACATTTACCTTGTTCTTGACCATCCACTTTACAAATCTGTARTCATAGGGCTCATCTGAGTTGGGGACATCAGGAACATCCGATTCTGCAGGAGAAATGCAGCAGGGCAGAAGCTGGAGCAGCTGCTGGGTGCCTCAGCCAAGCTCCAAACCCACATCCTTAGGATGGGGAACATGCTGTCTATCCCTGCTTTGATGGCAAATTCTTGTCCCTGCCAGTGGTACCACTCCAAGCTGGCCCCCACACCCAGCCCACCTGGGCAGGACTGCAGGTGACTCACTGAACGGGGAGATGTCTGCCACCAGAAAATAGGTGCCCTCAGGGATGATGGGTTTCATCCCCACAGCATTCAGGCTCTGGATCAGCCAGTCTCTCTTCCGCTGCAGCTCTTTGGGCAACTGGACAAAGTAGCTCTCYGGTTTTCCGTAGAGTGTGAGCTCCCTCTGGAAACCCTGAGCCACGGCCTCCTGCAAGGAGAGAGAAGCCAATGCCCAGTGGGAAGATGGTCAGGGCGGGCTTTCTTTCTTTCTCCAGCCCCTCCAAAAGGCCCCTTAGATTTGTCAATGCAAGATAAGGAATATAYCCCAGGCAGGCTGGACTCTCCTCTTTCTCCCACACACAGAGCAACCATAAGGAGAGAGGAAGGCGCCTCTCCAGGGCACCTCTATCACTTGTGTGCGCCTTTCAGGTCAGCTGTGGGCAAGATGACCATCTCCTGCCCCTGCTCTGGGGGTTTGGGAATTGCAGGGCCAGGTGCAGGAGCTGCCTTACCTGGGCAATTGTGGCACAGTGGTACACTGAGTTCTGGTGCACGGTACGGAGGTGCTGCAGCAGCCTGTCGGGTCCCACTACCCAGCCCACCTGCAGYCAGAAGAGGAAGAAGGTGCTGAGTSTCTGGGTACCTGCTCAGGCTCCCTTCTTTGCCTGTGCTGGTTTCATTGTATTTTTCCAGACAGAGSTTTCATAAAAGCACCTTGGGTAATTTTAGACCCCAAGGCTCAAAACTCATTGTGGCCACAAATCCCCAGTGCCATGCCATGACAAAGRGACAGCGATGGGGACACAAGGATGTGCCACATGGGGTATTCACCTTCCATCCAGTGGCACTGAAGGTCTTCCCAGCACTCCCAACGATCACCGTGCGGTCCCACATCCCTTGCAAGCTGGCTGGCAATGAAAGGAGAGAAACCCYAATGGCAGAGCTCAGCAAACTCATTTCTGGGCTGCATTAATGGCACAGTGCAAGCTCTCTGCCCACCATAACCCACTGATCTTTTGTGTTCCCAGCACATCATTCACCTGGATGAGCCTCAAAGCACATTCTGAGCAGGCAGCCAGGTTTCTCAAGAGCATCCATTTTAAATTAAACATTTTCACAGGCACATACCCAGCCCCAGGGGCTCCTGGAGGTGCCAAGCACCATCACCCTGAATCAAAGTGATGGCATGTTACTGCAACTGGAAGAACAGGGTGAAATCGTGTTGAAATGGATTTCCTGAAACTACAGACACTCAGAAAACTGTGGCTTTACAAAGCACGGGAAAAAAAATCACTTTCACTGGAGCCAAGGGGCTTTTTGCTTTAGATCTGCCCTCAGACTGGCTCTGAAGTCAGCACTTCTGTTTAAGCCTTGCTTTGGAGGCCCAGATTGAAGTGCAGAAAAATACCTCCAGTGGGGATTTGTGCACGCAGGTAGCCCACAGGATTTCCAGGGGACCCGTGAAATCCCCATTCCCTGCCCTGAGCAGCTCCCCAGGCCCAGCCCTGCCCTGCCCCGTACCGATGCGGATGTGCTGCTTCCCATCGTAGACCAGCCACTCATACACCTCATCACTGATGCACAGCACGTCGTGCTTCACACACAGCTCTGCAATCAGCCCCAGCTCCTCACGGCTGAACACCTGCAGCAGGCACAGAGTGGGGCAGAGATACAGCAGGAGCATTTCTGAGCCCCTGCTTGTCCCTGCAGGTTGTATACCCTGCAGGCACTAATCTCCCATGCCAGAGTGGGCAGGAACCAGCTGCAGTCTTAACAGGGCATAAGCACTGCTGACGACAGAAAACGAGGCTGAAACACCAGAAGAGTGACCATAGCATGTGGTACCCCCACAACACCCACTTCCCTTGTGTGCAAGGAAAGTCAAGTCACTGTTGCACAGCAAATGTGGCTGCAGCACCCCAACAGCTTTCAGGGCCCAGCATGGCCAGAGGCATTACCTTGCCCAGAGGGTTGTTGGGTGAGTTCAGGACKATGGCTTTTGTCCGTTCACTGAATTTAGAAGCTAGTTCAGTTGGGTCCAGCTGCCAGTCTGCACTAGACATCAATTTTCCATCTTTTGGAGGATTCTAGAGAAAGCACAGGGGAATCYAGGTTTGCTTTGCTACCTCTGCACTTTGTTCACCACTCATCTCTTTGCTGACTTTGTTGTGACTCTTCCCTCCWCCACCCACTCACCGGTCTCAGAGGAACAAACACAGGTGTCCCACCAGCCATTTTCACCATTGGCTCATAGCAGTCGAAGAAGGGCTCAATGATTATCACCTGGAAGAAAGGGACATGTCAGCACCATCCTGGTCCTGTTCAGACCTTCTCTGAGGTGTGCAGAGAGCAATGGGAGAGACATTTTAATCCCTGAATTACTGTAAAGGAGAACCTGCACTGCCTSTGGACATTGTCAGAGAAGGACATCATCCATTCAGGACAAAAAGGGTTATTTTGTTTTATGCAGAAATGAGGCAGTGCCCTGCAGCAGGTAATTTCTTCTCAAGTACTGCAGAATGGGGGTAAAACTGTTTTTACTTTGGCAAAGGACAATGAGAATCAGCCTGCAGGTCCCCTGAGGGAAGGCTGCCCACTAGAGCAACAAGCCCAAATCTTGGTTACCTCATCACCTTCATCCACTAAAGCCTGGAAGCAGCAGAASAGGGCCTGGTATGCCCCCACTGTCACCATCACATTGGTCATAGGATCCAGKTCTCGTCCAAGCAACTTCTCAAAAAGCTGGGCTAGGGCCTTCACCAGAGGTGGGTGGCCCTGTGGGGTGAGAGGAGGGTGAGAATTGGGTTGCAGAAGACTCCTAAACCAAAGATGAACCCTTGGAGGAGGCCTAGAAAACCAAGAACCCCATGAGGCAGCTTCCAGCCTGGCTGCTTCAAATACCCCAGTAAAGCAGGGAGTTACAGCCCTGGGAACAGTGGTCACGAATTGAGGCTGGATATGTATTTTGCCTCCTGTTTTTTCCAGTTTATTGCTGCCTGATGAGCCCTGAAGCAGCCAGTGCTGATGGGGAGTGAGAGGGTAATGCAGGGGAGAGAGATTTGTCCACGCACAAAGGCACGGGTGTACTGGTGCAGCATGTGGTTCCCCCCGCYGACGACTCTCGTCAATGCCTCCGTCAGGAAGTCTGGTGCAGGGAAGTCAGGGAAGCCCTGGCCCAGGTTCACCTTGGAGTAGGTAGTAGCCAGTTTTACAAACTCCACCCTGGAGAGAAGGGAAAGAAAAGCACTTTCAGACAATCTGAGCAGTGTGCTGGCACCAGCCCTGCTTGCAGCATCCCTTTGGAAGGGAGTGGGGTTGGTGTCCCTCTCCCACTGCTCACAGGCAGGCAGGACTGAGCACAGGTCATTTCAGACCTGTTGCAATTAAACCAAGGATGATGAACTATTGCACTGGGGGAATAATTTTAATTTATTCTCCTAGGAAACAGCTCCTGTGGTCAGTGCGTGGTCACAGCCAAAGCCCCACAGTGCTTCTRATCACACTGGACTGAGCAGGAGAGGACTTGGAGGCTTTCAAGCTCACACCAGCTCAGCAAAATTTAACAGTGAGAACTGTGAAGGCCTCTGCAGAGGGTAAGGCAGGCTGAACTTGCTGCTCATCCCAAACCAAACAAGAGCCAGCTCATTGCCCTGATGCGCTTTCTGAACACATGCAAAGCAGCCAAGGGAGACTTCTGCTCTGTGCTGGGTGGCTGCTGTGGTTTTAGGCTGCCTAAAACCACATCTACCACCTGGGTGAATCAGATATTCTCTTAACTCACCAGATATTTTTATCTATTCCCTCCAGCCTCCGAGCTTGCACTGGCCTTGACATTTTTGCCTGCAGAGAGAGAGAAAAGAGAGTGAGTTTGAAGCTTTTACTCATGTCAGTGAGGCCACACAAAGGGGCTGTCACCTCCTCAGGGAAATTTTTCCCAACAGAAGGTGTGCCCTTYAGTATTGCTCCATGTTCCTGACATAGAGCAGTAATGCTATTGCAGTGGTTTCTGCTTTCACTTACAAGTTTCAACAAGAATTGGGGAAAGAGATGAACAAAAGAAACATTTGTACACTCACAAATGGAGATGGGAATGTCTTAAACCTCATTACCTGGTGGTATTAGTCATGGGATCAAGCTTGGCCAGGCTGCCAAGGACTCCAGACCTCAGGCTTTTATCTTCCATACCCTCTCCTTATCATTCATGGGAAGGACCTCCTTACTCTACAAGCCATGAAATCCCCCCTTTTCCTAGAAGAACAAACTATTTTGTTCCATGCTGCTCTGTGAAGTACCAGAAGTAGTTACTCTTCTGTCCTGATGAAGTGCTTGGTGAGGGGGCTTGATCCTATAAAATGTGCTGGGGTTTTATTTAAAGTTCATGTCAAAACCAAGCAGGAACTGGGCACAGACGAGAGAGCAGAGCACAGAGGTCAGTGAGAAGTGCAGAGATACTGAGGTACCATGCCGTGACTGGTTTGTAATTTCCATGTACATCATGGCCCAGGGGAGTGGGAAGAAAGACAGTAGGAAACCCTGAATGCAAAACCCTCCTTCCAGCTGGATAAGCACAGTGGGAGAAAGTTAGATGTGCTTGACGGGGAATTCATCACGAGGATGATGAAAAGCGGCAGAGGCAGAATTTAATAACTCAGCAGTGCAGGGAAAAGGTACCCAGACAGAAAAGGGRCTGGCAAATGGAGACAATTAATGCTCAGTGCACCATGAAGAGCCAGCGCCAGGGCAGGAGGAGGGCAGCCCTGAAGCAACGAGTCAAGGAAACCATTGTCACCACAGCAAATAAAATACATTTGAACTGGAACAAGGAAGGCATGTGAAAGCAGTTGAGCTGAGATGCAGAGCTGGGATATGAGGGGGTCTGCCGTGTCAGGATAGTGGGGGGGATACCAGGGCAGCCCCTCCCCAAGCTCAGCTGCAATGGGAATTCCCCACTTACCTGCTAACCTCTGCTGTTTTCACAGAACTGTGCCGGAATTTGGGTAGCACTGCAAGGATATCTTGTATTGAGGTCCTTAGATTTTTATTTAGCTTCAGACCTTACCAGGGATCTTTGCAAACACTCTGCTGAGGAGTTCTGTGTTTCAGAGGGCGAGTCCACCAGGTGGACTCTGCTCCACCACGGTGCCAGGCAGGTAGCCAAGGGCGAGCAGAAGTCACAGGGTCCAGGGCAGCCTCTCTCCTCTCTCTCAGCCCAGCTTTGCTCTTTCTGCATAAGCTCATGACTGTCACAGTCACAAGAGCTGGTTTGGGTGGGAGCAGAAGGATTTGTGGCTTGGGAAGTAAAAGATAGCTGGAGGTGAAATATTAACAACTCCAGCATTGYTCTTGTGAGGTGGGGCTGCTCCAGGCCATAGGTCAGAGAATTTAACAGATGATCAAGTGTGATGGGRATTGGTAGGAAGAAGATGCCTTAAGCCTTGAAATTACCCATTCTGAAGAAAGGCCTTGCTTGCTTCAGGAACAGAAATAACAAATACTTCCTTTTTCCCATGTCCCCTCCATCCCATCCTATCCCCAGCAGGATGGTGCCAYGGAGAGCAACACAGGCTCAGGACCATGAAGCTCTCAAATCTGTTTYGGCCTGTTCTGGTCCCCAGACAGAAGGATGTGTTTCCCCAGAGGCAGTTTGCCTGGCAGCCACACAGGAGAGCTGGGTGTCAATGCCGAAAAGCTTGGCATCCACAACGTTCCATCACTGACTGCCTGCCCCTGCTCTGCATGTTGGGATCTCCCAGTGGGATCCTGATATTTCCCAAGTACTTTGCAAGCCAAGTAAAGCTCTAGTAAAGACCATCAGATGAAGCAACCAAGGAGCTTTCTCCTCTACAAAGGCTATTCCCTTATGAGGATCCTTTAAACAGGCTCCCTGCAAATAAGCAGGTACAGAGGAAGTTGCACCAAAGTGGCTTTTCCTGATGTGCTCTGCTCTTGCTGCCAAGGTGAGCTGCCCTGGGCAGGCTGCCAGGCAGGAACAGAYCCACTGGGTATTCCATACCTCTCTGGAGCACGAGCTATGTCCAGCACTGCTGTTCCTCTCCAGCAAGAAGTGACGCAGGRATGGTGCTGTCCTCCTGAGCATGCCACGGCTCCTGTTGTCTCTCT
This sequence comes from Malurus melanocephalus, assembly GCF_030028575.1. Classification (NCBI taxonomy): domain Eukaryota; kingdom Metazoa; phylum Chordata; class Aves; order Passeriformes; family Maluridae; genus Malurus; species Malurus melanocephalus. The sequence goes on from NW_026623462.1 coordinate 836,550, forward strand.
CCTACAGGCACAGACCTGCAATTCCCCAGAGACAAAGGAGAGGGCTGAGTCAGTTGCTTCACAGGATTAAAGCAAATGTGTGCCTGGAATAGGGCAGGTCCAGAGCCAAAGCCATGGTTGTTCTGCCACAGAAAGGAAAAGGCAAAATGAGCTGCTTTGTATGTTCTCACTGCAATGTGAAACTGCTGGGGCTGTACTTTGTGCCCGTGACACATACAATCAGGATCACAAGGGCAACCATAAGTTCTGCCTTCTCTCCCCCAATCCTGGCACATCCCAGTTTACTCTGCACTGAGGGAAGCAGTATGGACACGAGTGAGAGGGCTTCCTCTGTGAATTTGGTACTCAGCATCAGCTCCCCATCTTGTGTCATTGATCCCAGGAAACTCTTGCCTCTGCCTTTCCTCTCCTGCAGCACCTTCACCTTCCTGGCCCACAGGGAGAGTCTCTAACCTCTCAGCTGCTGCAATCCGGTTTAGTCACAAGTTTTATTCTGATTAACAGAATGTCACCTTCTATCTCTAAAGTGATTTTCATGATTATCTTTCCTTCAAGTCCCCAAACAAATTAATTTCTGTGTCTAATGCAGTCTATTCCATCACCATAGGTTCTTTCAGCTATACTACGGAATTACTTAAACATGCAGTATTTAACCTAAAATAAGTGAATTTTTTGTTAAGTACTTGAGATAAAAGCAGTGAAGCTGGAGGATGCAAGCTCCTTTATTTTGACCAGCCATAGATTAATCTACCTATCTGCCAAAAAATTATTTAAAACAGGTTTGAAGCTGATCAGCCCACAGGTTAAGTTTTTAGTACCCCTGGGTGGACYTTCCATCCTTATATGTAGGATGTGAGTGTGCACTGTCTGCAGTGCACTTTTCTATCGAAAGCGCAAAGCAGCTGCCAGGCTGAGACCAGTGGGGATTTACATGTTTGCCACGCGGAATAAAACAACACAATTTATGGAAAAATGGGAAGTCAGAGTATCATATCMACTGCGTGTGGCACAGCTGCACGGTAAAGACAGGCACAGAGATGTGGGGGGACACTGCTTTGAGGTGCAAAGCAAATGAGTCCTGGAACGCGGGGACCAACCCTGCAGGCGGCAGAATCAAAGTGTGGCAGTAAAAAAGGCTTTATCAGATTGCGGCAAACTACAGAGCTGTGTAACAACTGTGCGCAGGGCTGGGGGGAGCAGCACCAGGGAGCAGCTGTCTGGGACTCCGCAAGGGTGCAGTGGCCCGAGTAGAGGATTTCAGAGGTGACCACTGAAAGGTCACCTCGGGGACTGGTCACTCACCACCTCCTCCCCTCCAGCCCGCAGGTCGCAGCCTTCTCTTCCATCCCGATGCTCCCCAAGCATCCCCGTGGCAGCTCGGGGGTGCACCCGAGAGGCTTTGGGGACACGGGTGTCCCTGGATGTGCCCCAGGACGGTGCTGGACCGGGGCGGGAACACGGCAAGCCCAGCAGCAGCGCCAGCAGGAGCTGACACTGGGGACAAAGCAGCTGCCAGAGGGACAGCGGGGACAAAAACAACTTACATCGGGCTGGGCCGCGCTGCTTTTACGCTGCAAAGTCGGGCACAGCCGCCCAGACTGCCCTGGCAAACATCCTGCCTTCTCCTCTGCCCGAAAGGCTTCATCTGCGGCTGGGACTTCCTGGGAGGAGCCGCAGAGGCCGCAGAAGGCAGGGCTGGAGGAGATACAGCCCTGCTGGGCAAAAACACACCGGGAAAAGGCTCTGTGGGCTCGGCGGGGTTCGGCTGCCCGGGGAAATATCCCAGCGTGGAAGCGCATGCTGGCGTAACTATAGCGGGATAATCTTTGTGTTTTGGCTGTAAATACTCTCACTGGGCGATGGTGGGGAATTTCTCTTTGAGTGAAGCCTCCGGTCATTTTGAAAAATGAATTTGTAAGTCGAAACCCCCTCCGAAATTTCATTCCGCAGACTTAATGTTTTTAGAGAAGGGAAGGGATAAGTGTAAGGTCCATCAGAGAGTAAAAACTTATGTCACGACACAATCTAAAGCAGATCCTGCAGCATTGTCGGACTCCTGGGCTGTGGGTGGGCAGGGACAGCAGCCTCTGAGGGGATTTCRGTGCAGGGATGCAGGAGCTGAACCCAACATCAGTGTGAGGCGTAGAGAAAAAATTGCCCTTGCTTCCCTCTTCCTTTCGTGACAAGGCTTTACCTGCACCGATGAGTCAGGTCGAGTMGGTCTCCTGAGTGAGTAATTTGTCTCCTTTCACAGCAGGAAAAAGTGAGCCATGGGGAAGGGAAGTGGCTGCATCCGCTGTGCCAAAGGTTCCCGACCCCAGCTGGACTGGTGACTTCCCTGAGGTGACTAAGCCAGAGGGAATGTCTGTGCAGGGAGAGGAAAACTCTGTTTTCTAAACTTCTGTTTAACTCAAACWCTGAAATAAACAGATGGAAAGGAAACTTGTGTTTGCTTCTGTAAAAATGTTCACATCACACCCTGAGCCCACGAATGGCTCAGTGGCATTTTTTCCCCTTGCTTTGTCTCCTTCTCTACCGACTTTATGATATTCCTAGAAAGCCGCAGATGTACTTTTTACAGAGATATTTCACGATTACAGGCATCACTGGTGTATACATGTTAAAATTGGCTGCACTTAACCACTCAGAACTGCCTCTTGTACACTAATAAAACCCAACAAATGCCTTTGAACCAYCCTTTATGAGTTTAAAAAGAAATTATGCTGCCCAGTGCCCTCCATTGCGTCAGACAAATAAAAAAAATACCAATGAATCACTCTTTTTAGGCACCACAAAAATCATAGCAACTGAAGGCGCTCAGCCCAGGCTGGGGAAGCCTCGGCGCCTTTAAATCTGTCGCCATTTTGCGCGCTGCCCGGCACCAAGATGGCGCTGCCGCCCTCACGATCCCCCTCCTCTTCCCGCCCACCCCGTATAGAGCGCGCCCTGCACAAAGATGGCGTCGCRCCCGTGTCGCCGTGCCCGCCCCCAAGATGGCGGCGGGACGGGGCGATGGTGGCAGTGCCRGCCAGGTGAGGTCAGATCCGGGGCGGGGCCGCTGCGGACAGGGCGGACAAAAGGCGTTGGAGCGGCGTGAGGGAGGGTGGGGGCYGCGGGCAGGTGGGTGCGGCGGGCTCCCCTCACGGCCGCGGCGGGCAGGTGGGTGTGCCGCGCGTCCCTCTTGGTGCGGGCGGGCTGTGGGGATGTGTCCCCCGGTGGGGTGATGTCCCGGCGGGGATGGGGTGGGACGCCGAGTCGGGGGGGGGGGGGAGGGCGACTGAAGGGGTTCGGGGGCGGCAGGCGGGGAGGATTTGCTGAGTAATTGGGCAGCGATTCGATTCCTCCGTGTGCCGCCGTCCCTGCCCTTACACCGCCCGGGCAGGGGGGGGTCCCCGGCCCGTCTGTGGGGCGAGGAAGGGCCGGGGTGTGCGCGGTGTTCCCCCGGCGAGGGGAGGACGCCGCTGTTCGTTACCTGCGGACGGAAGCGCGGTGGGGTTTATTTATATCTGCMAGAGGATGTTTTTGTGTCCAGAAAGCCACGGTGGAGTGGCGGGGCTGGTGCCGAGGTGTGCTGGATTGGGGCTGGTGCCCATTGCCTGGAGCGGGGAGAAGGTCAGAGAGTCCTCTCCTCCTAGTGCTGCCTTTGCGGCACTGTGGTACAGCTAAAATGCAATAGCTTTGGTTTGCAGGGTGTTGCTTCAGAATCTGTCAGCCCGAATGATAAGTTCGGGATCAAGATGAATGTACCCTCGGATATCTCCACCATTATGGGRTTGGACTTTCWCCTAATGATGTCTGTTCTTTTTCAYTTCTCCCTGTTGTTGAYACAATGSTCTYGGATGTTCCGCAGTCCTCTCCTACATGGCTGGGAGGCTGGATGCTTCAGAGATCCCTCCAAGGATCTGCTCCCTTGCCTCTTTTCCCATGCCCCGTGCTGACATGCAGGAAGCAAGGGAAAAAAAAAACCCAACCCTGTTGTAATTTTTGTTGATGGTGCTAAACTGCTGCCCCTTCAGCGAGATACATGTTGTGAGAGAAGGGGACAGTTGCATGAATCTGGAGCCGTTAGGAGTGTGAGCTACGCTTTCTGATACWCCTGATGGTAACTTTTAAAGTGAAATAAGCTGTTAAGACTAGAAAATAAGCAGTAAAGTCATCCCTTTCCGCATCTGACAATGATTTGTTATTCTGTCTCTACCTGTTTAAACTTAGGATATTAGTATTCAGCATGTCTTTTGGCTGGGTATGCAACTCCTGCTTTTTGGTAACTTCTGTTAGAATAACAGATGCTGGAAATTCCTTCCTGCTAAGAGTTTTACTTGGCTTCCAGTATTCTTGCCATCTTTCTAGGTATCAGCATGTCTCTTGTTGATGTTAGAGGGTTCCCAGTGACCCTCTGAGTTGTTTCTTGCTTCTGAGATATTGTTTACTGAGCTTTTACGTGCCCCTCTGTGAACTTGATTCTCTCTATTTTGCTGATAATCTGTTTCATTTCAGGGAAGCTGTTCCCATGGCTTGTGGGGAGTGCACCGTTTCAGCACTCGCTTGGGATCCAGCACGTAGGAATATCAGCCACTTCCATCACAGAGAACTGACGTGCAGATAGCAGAACCCTGCTGCAAGGTGAGGGCTCTGGGCCAGCTCTGAGTGGTCAAGCAAAAAAAAACCCAAAAAAACCCACCAAAATAACCCCCAGGGTCCTACTTAAACATAAATGCRAAACACAGGGTGTGGATGAGATAACTGATATGGAGAGAAGGTGGTTTGTCAAAGGGTGGTGTGGGGAGAGTGGTGRTATTTAATTGTGGTGGTATTAATTAAATTCGGTGAGTCCTTAGCTTGGAGATGAAAAAATAACTGAGCCTTGTCCAAGGTAGGATATAACTGAATGTAGTCACCCATAAAACCAACTCCTGACCAYGTAAACCCTGACTTCTCACTTACTTAACAGTAAATAATCAGAGGCTGTCTGCTAAATGTTTTGGTGACTGCTGCCTAAAAGGAATGCAGCTGAGAAATAGGAAGAGCTGTTGGGTTTGGTGGGTGCCCTTCCATTTCCCGTGGGGTCATGTTTGTCCTGCTGSATAGGCATCTCCGGGCCACTTTTCCCAGTGCACTCACCAGTCACCCGCGTGGGTGTCAGTTAGGCAATGAYAGAAACTAGTTGCAGGAATCTCTCAGCTTTCTTGGTTCTGCACTGGGATAGTGATTAAAGGGATTACAGAATCCTGTGCCCATCTTCAGGATGGGAAATTCTTTCCAGTTTGGCCACGTTCTGAGTAGAGATGTGCAGTGTGTTGGTTCCAGAATAGAAGAACCCCTAAGGCTTGTCTGGTGTTCTGGCAGTTCACTGACTTTATTTTTTTTTAAGTACTAAATCTCTCATGGTATTTGAAAACCCTTTTAATTCATGTAGGTCAAATACAACACGCATAAATATTTCCTTAAAGCATGCCAGAAGCCATGTGTTAAAAGCTAATGTTGCCATGCTTGAGATGTGAGTGACTGAAGCCTTCTAGTGATGACTTTCAGAAGCTGGGTACATTGTAGTAACTGCTGCAGGCAGTCTGAGAGATGGTCTGTGGTTTGGGTCACAGAGCATGTCTTCTTTTTATTTATTTAAAAATTTTTAAATAAGCAGTGGAGATCACATGGATCACTTTATTGCTTCGTGATTAGAGAAAGCTTTTTGGAAGCCTTCATGTAATTCTCCTACATCCTAGAGAAGCTAAAGGATTTTATTTAGTGGGGTACTTCAGAAGTGAGTTTCACTCCCTTTTTGTGTTGAATTGAGCTTAGCTGGTAACTCAGAAAAGAGGTGCAATGTTTGGTAAGCAGTGGTGCTGCAGAYGGGTTTTCTAGGATTTTTGTGTGTGGCTCATTAAARTGAGAGGAGGTGTGCACAGCTAKTGTTTTGGTAATAGTTAAAATTCARACTCTTCAGCTGCRCYGTGGTGAGTCTCCTTTATGCTTTTTTACACGTGTTTTCAAACCCAGCCTCAGGTTAGGATATGCACATTAATACTGAACAGGCATTCAGCAGTCTACRTGCTTTGAAGAGTGTACCTTGAATGCATCCAAGCAGCTTTTTCCATAAACTGCTGATGTGGTGCATGTGTCTTGTATTGCAACTGGAAATCCAGTTCCTATAGCTGGATTATATCTGCCCCTCCTGCTGCTGTTAAACCAGGACTTTTGAAACTAAAAGCTATTCAGTCCTGACCCCCCTGCTGAACTAACAGTGCTGCCTTCACCTTGTGTACCAAACATTGTTAACATCTGCGATAAAATTACCTTGGCAATTCACAAAGCTCCTCTGGTGACAAATTCTCAGCTGCTTCTGTAGCTTTAGCCTACTTTTGAGTACAGTGTGCTGGACTAGTTAACAGGTTCTCCTTCAGAGTTGCAGTTTTAYCTGGCCTTGATGAAGGGTGAGGTGGTCTGTTCTTTATTAATTAATATAGCCAGGAAATGTTCTGAGCTGGAAGTCACAGTCACGGTTTTGGAGCTGGTGGTCCTGAGTGCAAGGCCTGTGGGGTATGTGGAATATAGGAAGAGATGCTGCTCTTTGCTCAGGCTGAGGCAAAACATTACTATGCTGATGGTTGATGTCTTAATTGTCTTGCATTGCTCTTGTCTATGTCATCTTTCATCCCATCTGGCTCATCTCTTGGAGCTTGAAAACAGCTGTGGCAACACAAATGGATTTGTGCATGTTGTGACAGTCTGTCAACAATGAATTAAGTTATCCTTGCTTAAAAGCTTTTACTCACTTTGAATTTAGTGTTGATTTCTTATCTATTGTTAGTTATGTCAAAGCTCTGCTCTGTCCACCCTTCCTGCTGAGAGCTGAGAACAGCTGGTTCCTCCAGCTCTCAGTGCTGGAGTTAAGTGCTGAAGAGCCCTCTCCTGCATCTGGTGAGGTGCTTGGAGCTGTTCTGTTTTTCTTGAGTAGTTACTAACAGAATTAATTCAATCATTTGTATTAGGCAGCACAAAGGAGTGCTTCATTGTGTCTTGTTGGAAGAAGCCAGTTGTACTTTTCCAAGACAGCTCCAATGCCCTGTCCTTGAAGCATCTTTGTTATGGCAAAGAGAAAATTAATTTTGGATAGGAAGCCTGTGGCCATGTACATTCATAATTTATAAGCTGACACAGCCATTTTGCTCTGGTTTACATCAGTGTTGCAAGTCATCTGATGGCACTTAAATTTATAACAACAGCACACTGTCCCTACCCAAGTGTCAGTGATGCTGGTAGATSCAGACTGTACTCAGTCCTGTGCAGCTGGGGCAAAACACTATCAGGAGGAAGAAAATGTGGCAGGCCAAGCCAAGTCCAGCACGGGTTGTTCTTGAGGTACAGGTGTTCTTCCCTGTGCTTGTCAGGACACGCGTGGCTGTGTGATGATAAACAGGASCTGTTGCATTATACTGTTAAGAATGTCAGTCTTGCATCTGACATGAAGAGTCAACTAATGGGTGGCTGTAAAGGTGATAAAATACCCTACAATACCCATATTGTAGGTGGATTATCCTCTTCAATGAACTGCAGGAAAGGCAATGTGATGCAGTGGGTTCACTTCATCCTGCTGTGTCTTGTGGCTTGGGTGGGGCTGAACATTGTGAAAAGTGCCTTACCCTGCTGTCAGTGTTGGGTTCACTGCCTGTTCCACTGAGAGAGGAGTGTAAGTTTGGGCAGCTGCTGTTCCATCTCTCTGCTTGTGTAAATCATAAATGRCCCTTYTAACTTGACAGAGYCATAGAATGGTTTKGGTTGGAAAGGACTTTAAAGATCACCAAGTGATCATGTTCACTTCTCTGTCTCAGAAGACGTTTTGTCCCACAGGAGGGATTTATCTTTTTAATGCAGAAGGGGCCTGATACAGGGATAATGGTTATTTAGGGCTTTGACATCTGGCTTCACTGCTGTTTTGTTCTAAACAGCAAAGGACAAAACAACTTGAGTTGTTCCATCTCATGTCTTGGGCTTTTCCAGTTGATCACATGGCTGTCCTTGAGCTTGGAAGGTTTTCTCAGGGGGTGCTTGAAAGCAGCTCTGTTTTCAGCCTCTTTTTTTTTTTTTTTCCCCTCTTAATTCTGGACCTAATAAACATGGGGGAGGAGACACATAAATTCCCAGTCCCATTTCTGCCCAGTAAGCTCTTGCATTTCCTGATTTTTGAACAAAGAGCTCTGTGTCATACCCTTCTTTAGGATTTCAGGTGGCAGCATGCTGGGTAGGGAAACTGCTCTGTTGAAAACCTACTGTAACGTGTTGTAGCTCGTCAATAAACAGGGCTGTAGTCTTGAAAGCATCAAGATTTTTATATCGTTTATCCACCTCTGATGCTGTCAGCACCTGAGCAACTCCCTCTTTCTCTGGGCTTCTGAGAGGTAAGAAATTCTGTCAGCAGGATTTGACTTGTGCTTTGCAGTCCACAATCTCAGAACAAAATCAACAGGGAATTAAGAATGTATGTAGTGGGAAACTACAGAATTGCAACAGAAAATCCATCCATGTCTACTTAGAACTGTTTTGTGAGACAGCCTCACATGAAAGCTGTGTGCTGCTAAAGGTGAAGATTTTCTTCAAATCAGGGAGTTTGTGCATTCTGGTGCATGTCCTGGGGTTGTACACGTAGTGCTATTCAGCCAGTAGCTTTGTTAGTAACAGAATGGCCARCAGAGAGGAGGAAAGAGGAGGCTGGATAAAGTATTCAGCAATGATGAGTCAAGCTGACAAACTGGCCAGTGAAACAGAACAGTGATGTTGTTTCTGTTCACTCTGTCCCAAGCTGGATGTGCTGGCCAGCAGCTGGGGGCAGGTTTTTGGAGCACTGTTCAGCCAGGTGTCTGTTGCCAATTGGTCAGTCTTCTGTTTTTAGATTAAATGTCTTGGGTACAGGAATTGTTCAAATCAGAGAATAGTTACTGTTATTACCTGTGGTTTGTGGGAAGCATTCATGCTCTCAGCTCTGTCAGGTACTTGCTGCTTTTATTATGTCTGTCAGCCAGATGCGTTTAATCTTGTTTCTGACTGGTTTTGCTGTGTAGGTGTGGTTTGCTCAGAATGTCCCTGTTACTCCAACATGAGTGATTATCTTACTCCTCCAGGTGTGTCTGGTAAAACATAGGATTAGTACTTGGTGATGCTTATGGTTGGCTGAAGGCTGGGTAGGTTTGGCAGGCTGGTTATGTAAGTGTGGAAYGGCTGTTCTTTCTCTTGGATCACCGTGTTCAGTGTTTGTGGGGAGGCTGTAGGTTTGTGCCCAGCAGGCTGAGGCAGGGATGGTCCCTGGTGGGATACCAACCTGGATCCAGGTGAATTTGCAGGCTCTGAAGAGATATGTAGTGGCCCAACATGGAATGTGTAAATATTTCAGGAGCATATTTATCTAGGCTGGATTGATCCTGCTGTATGAATGATAATGAGGTTTAAGCATAGAGATYTTTTACTGAACAATCTCAGATGTTGCTGGTATAAACTGTCCTGGGGTGATTCTAAATTGGATGTAGAAAAGCTCAAAGTAGTGTTGCTTGATGTAGCTGAAACCCTCCAACGTAAAGTAATTTCTGAGGGAGCCGGGGATGAGGGACTTAGAGACTGTGTGGTAGCAAGGAAAGCTCCCTGAAATGCAAAACTTGAAGCATGTTTGAGACCAATACTTGTAAGTTTTCCTCCCCTCCCTTCCCCCTCAAGCCTGTCATTTTAATTATACCCTGGGAAAACTAAGTTTCTTARGTGTCTGATAAGATGACAGGAGTTTAGACAGAGATGTTTTGACTTTYCAGCTTATGCAAGTTTAGTGAAGTCAGCTTGTCCTTAAACTAGAGCACTCTTTCAAAATGTTGATATTGATGCTTTCCATGTGTCCAAGGTAACTATAGTGCAAATAAATTGCCTGTTCCCGAGCTCCAGATGGAAGGTTCTGCAATTTGAAATGTATATGAAGAAGTTTGGATCCTTCTCTACCAACACTGCTTTGACATTGAACTTCCTTTTCCATAGCTGTTCCTGTCCATAAATTCAGTTACTCAGTTCAGGTGTTCTGTGTGCTCAGCCCTTGGTGAAGCTGCATGATAGAAGTGACTTGGCAAATAAGGCTTCTTCACAGTGAATACATTGRTACTGATAAAGCCTCCTGCAGTCTAAACTGCTAAAAAGCTCAGAAACTTGAAATCTGCTGTCCCTGGGGAGCTTGGTCTGCTCTTGTTCTCAAGCTCTCTTTGTGCAAGGATTGTTCCTTGTTCTATGCCAGATTAATACCCTCCATGTAAATTCCTCTGTTCTACTGCCCTTGTTGKGAGAGTCAGTGTTCCAGCTACCTGCGTGTTTTCTTATAGAGTGGTTGAAATCCCAGTCCTTGTGGGAAGAATCCTTCTGTGCATGGGAGAGTCAAGTGATAGAGATTCTTCAGGGAATTTGACTTTTGGTCTGCTGTTGTCATCAACCCTGGCACTAAAACAACTCTAATCCAGAATGGAGCATGTTGCAAGAGAATTGTGTTCTCAAATGATTACAAGATGGAGTTCACAAAATAAGGATAACATTTCATGACAAGATAGATCTTCTSATGTAGAATCGTCAGGAATTAGAATTGGACCATGTGCCTGTGGATTCTGAGTGAGGAGGGATGTGACTTTCCCATCTACTTTCTTAGGTTTTTGCTGGATACCTTTCCCTTTTACTGCTGATGCTGGGAATAAGGTTAGGTAAGACATAGCAAATTCCAGCTTCTACAAAGGTGGCCCCTAGGTTTATCATTCCTCTTTGGGATTTGAACGAGGTCTCCACTGCTGCCTGGAGTGGGAACTTGCTGTGAATGTCTTTTCTTCCTCCAGTGCCTCCGTCATTGTTCCTGGAAGGCAGATTTCCTGCTCCACCCTGCWGAGGTTTTAGTTGCTGACACTGAACTGGAGCAGATTCTCATGGGGATGCTCATGAATGTTTTTTAGCTATCTTCTAAGTGCACAGTGTAAAGGGGGATTTCCTACCCCATGTAACTGGTAAGCAGAATCAGGGAGCCAGCTGTGCTAATTTCTTTTTGGTTTCCTTCCTACATATCCTGAGATACAAATCAGAGTCAGTACAAGGTTCATTCCTTGTGAGACAAAACTAGGCATTTTCTGTCTTGGGCAAAACTAGTAAACCCAGCACTACAACTCAAGTCTGCAAATGCCATGAGACCCCAGTTTCTCAAAAGAGATTGTCTCCATTTCATAAGCCTAATATGAAACGCCTGACATTTTCTACAACTTTCCCTACCACAAGGGATGAAGGAGTAAGCAGGAAGAATCTTTGAGAAGAAGTGGTATCTAGGTAAGAGGAAAGAGATAAATATATATGTGGTTTTTTCCCCTTGATATGGAGTAGAAGGAGTAAGTTCTTTCATAAACAGGTGTTTAACTGCTGGATTCATTTCAGGTGTTCTGATGTGTAGGGGCTGTAGAGAAAACTTCTGTACCCTACTGGAATTATTATTTCTGTAGTATGCACATGCAGCTCTTCTCAAGCTATCTGGCACATGGGCTTTCAGCCCCCCAGGACTTGTTTGACTATCTGTAAAAATGAAATCTTAAGGCTTGGGGGTTTTTGTTTTCTCCTTTATACTTGAATTGTGTGCGTTTCAAAGTGGCTAAAAGGTTAGTGCTTGTCGTGCTCCTGAACTCTTCTAGAAGAATGCTGGGGTATTACTGCTTTTTCACCACCATTAGAATGAATTACAGTTACTTCATGTTCTTCTGTGTTACCTATCAAATAGAGGAATTTTATTTTGTGAGCTTCATTATCCATGATCAGTCAGCCTTTGGGGCTTTCTATGGCTTGATGAAGAGCATGCTAGAAGTTTCCCCTGAAGTCTGAAGGCCTGTGCTTCCCAGAACCTTTTGGTTTCCTTTGTGACACTTAAATCCCAGCTGAGATGAACTCTAAGTGGGAGTGGTTGGTCAGAGAAGCAAATTCTTCGAAGTATGCTTTCCCCTTCCTCTGTTTCTGAAGTAAATAAGGCAAAAAAACCCAGCTGCTACAGCATTTCAGTACTGAATTTATCAGAAGGCAAGTAGCTAATCCTTCCTTGGAGAATTAACACAAAGGAAGGAAGCCAAAACTACTTACTTGGAAAAGTCATAATATTGAGCAATGTTTGTTCTCTTTTCCAGCTTGCTTTATGAATGTCATAATGAATTGCATCAATGAAGAAGTTACGGGAAATATAATTGTATTGTATGTAGATCTTTCTCCTTGCCCCCTTTATGAGAGCCAGCAATATGCAGAATTTTTATGTAGAAGCAGTAACAAACCAATGATAAATATGCTCTGTGCGTAGATTTTATCACTTCTAACTGTGCTGGAAAAGTCATTCATCCCTGRAATAAAATCCCTAGATAAAACAGTAAATTTCCAAATACTAGTAGTCTGGGCAAGGGAGTTAAGTCTGCTCTRTAAGCTTTCTTTAAATGTTTCTTGTCTCACAGACTGCTTTTTGAGCAAAACCTCCCATTTTGAGGTTTTGTGACAATTCATCCGTCAGGGAAGGCTGAACAAACTTCACCGCCTGAGCCGTAGCAAATGTCTCACAGGCAGCCTCATTCATTTGTCTCTCAGTTACTTGAAGTTGCCTCTCAGCTAATTCCAGTTGTGCTATGCCAGCACTTAACATGTGTTTTCTCATGCCCTCTTGAAGAGCGGAACAAAACCCTTTAAGCTGTTTCTGGTTTGTTTCCAGGTGAATCATGATTCCAGTCACCGAGCTGCGCTACTTTGCTGATACTCAGCCAGCCTATCGCATCCTGAAGCCGTGGTGGGACGTCTTCACGGACTACATTTCCATAGTGATGCTGATGATCGCTGTGTTTGGAGGGACGCTTCAGGTCACCCAGGACAAAATGATTTGTTTGCCCTGTAAATGGGTTACCAAAGACTCCTGCAATGACACTGTCAGGGGATGGACAGCAGCAGCCCCGGAGCGTACCTATTACAACACTAGTCTTGTTCCCTCTGCTGATTCAGGGCCTACAGGGATCAGATATGATCTGGACCGGCACCAGTACAACTATGTGGATGCGGTGTGTTATGAGAACCGTCTTCACTGGTTTGCCAAGTATTTCCCTTACCTAGTGCTGCTACATACCCTCATCTTTCTGGCTTGTAGCAACTTCTGGTTCAAGTTCCCAAGGACCAGCTCCAAGCTGGAGCATTTTGTGTCTATTTTGCTTAAGTGTTTTGACTCTCCATGGACAACGAGAGCATTGTCTGAGACAGTGGTGGAAGAGAGTGATACCAAACCAGCATTTGGGAAAATGAATGGCTCCATGGACAAGAAATCCTCCACGGTCAGTGAGGATGTGGAAGCCACTGTTCCCATGCTGCAGAGAACAAAGTCTCGAATTGAGCAAGGGATTGTGGACCGGTCTGAGACCGGTGTCTTGGACAAAAAGGAGGGTGAGCAGGCCAAAGCACTTTTTGAGAAAGTGAAAAAGTTCCGTACTCATGTGGAAGAGGGAGATATAGTTTATCGCCTGTACATGAGACAGACCATAATCAAAGTAATCAAGTTCATTCTGATAATTTGCTATACTGTGTACTATGTCAACAACATAACATTTGATGTGGATTGTAAAGTGGACATTGAGAGCTTGACTGGCTACAGGATGTACCGCTGTGCTCATCCTTTRGCCACTCTCTTCAAAATCTTGGCTTCTTTCTACATCAGTCTGGTGATTTTCTATGGTTTGATCTGCATGTACACACTGTGGTGGATGTTGAGACGGTCGCTCAAGAAATACTCCTTTGAGTCTATCCGTGAAGAGAGCAGTTACAGTGACATTCCTGACGTGAAAAATGACTTTGCTTTTATGCTCCATCTGATTGATCAGTATGACCCCCTTTACTCCAAGCGCTTTGCTGTCTTTCTGTCAGAGGTGAGTGAGAACAAATTGAGGCAGCTGAACCTCAACAATGAGTGGACTTTGGAGAARCTACGCCAGAGAATCACCAAAAACTCTCAGGATAAGCTGGAATTGCATCTTTTCATGTTGAGTGGCATTCCTGACACAGTCTTTGACCTCATTGAATTGGAGGTCCTGAAGCTGGAGCTTATCCCTGATGTCACRATTCCCCCCAGCATTGCTCAGCTCACCAGCCTTAAGGAACTRTGGCTCTACCACACAGCTGCCAAAATTGAGGCCCCAGCCCTTGCCTTCTTGAGGGAGAATTTGAAATCTCTCCACATCAAGTTCACAGACATTAAGGAGATTCCTCTTTGGATTTATAGCCTGAAGACACTAGAGGAGCTTCACCTGACAGGGAACTTGAGTGCTGAAAACAATCGGTACATTGTGATAGATGGATTGAGGGAGTTGAAGAGGCTGAAGGTGTTGAGGATGAAGAGTAACCTCACCAAGCTGCCACAGGTGGTGACAGATGTTGGTGTGCATCTTCAGAAGCTTTCCATCAACAATGAGGGCACCAAGCTCATTGTCCTCAAYAGCCTTAAGAAGATGGTCAACCTGACAGAGCTTGAGCTGATCCGGTGTGACTTGGAGCGCATTCCTCACTCTATTTTTAGCCTCCACAATCTGCAGGAAATAGACCTGAAGGACAATAACCTAAAGACCATTGAGGAAATCATCAGCTTCCAGCACTTACATCGTCTCACTTGCCTTAAATTGTGGTACAACCACATTGCCTACATCCCCATGCAGATAGGCAACCTGACCAACTTAGAACGCCTTTACCTGAATCGTAACAAGATAGAAAAGATCCCCACCCAGCTCTTCTATTGCCGAAAACTTCGGTACTTGGATCTCAGCCACAACAACTTAACTTTCATACCACCAGATGTTGGGCTTCTTCAAAACCTGCAGAATCTGGCTGTGACAGCCAACAGGGTAAGTGAGCAAGGAGCTGAGTTGCTGTGYGAGGAAATAGCTCTGGCAGTTCTGTTATCTGTGTGATTAACATGCTACAATGGTCTATGGTTACGACTGGCACTGCTTTTTTATCTCTCTGAGGGGTTTATCTAAGGCAAAACATTGCAGATACCTCTGGGGCAAGCCTGTCTTCCAAGAGCCCTTGTTTGGTAGCATTTCCTCTCTTAACAGTGAGATTGCTTCCAAGTGGGAGACTGCTCCCTTCCAGTGGGAGTCTGTTTAGAAATCTGCAAGTCAGTTGTTTCTCTGCAGTTGGAACCATGTAGTCTCTAGATTGACAYCAATTTTGTGCTTAAAATGGAGAGATGAGGAGCTGTAGTCTTAATCTAAAACTATGTGCTTAAATGTGTGCTTCAGACATACACATACACTATGGGAGCAGCTATGTAGGGAATACATGTGCATGGCTTACAGCTTTCCTTGGAGTACTTTGCATTTGCAGGGAATACTCCATAGTTTGGTCTCATAAACACATGCCTTTTGTTTCAGTCTGAGTGCAGGGCAGGCTACAGAGGATGACCAAGTGTGCCCTGCTGCCTGATTGCCATAAGGCATTTCTTGGCTTGTGTTGGAGGGTGTTTATTTGCTTAAAGCAAACTATACCCACATACAGTTTTTTGTTCCTTTGGAACTAAGGAGACTTCATTTGCCATGTCTGACAAARTTGAAGCTTTCATTCATCCCATCTGCAAATTCCTGGGAGACTCTCTTTTTTCCCCTTGAGTTTATTATCACATAAAATTGAAGAGCCTCTAACATAACTACAAATTGCAGACAGATATAATTAGTTGCTTCTGGTTTCCTCTGGGAYGAAGCAGAATTGTCCTGGAGCAGTGCTAGTTTTCACTGTCACACTTCAAGGTCCTTCCTGCTGTTGGCAAGATCTGTTTCTGACTGAACACTGCCAGATTGCTTGTGAGAGATGCACAGCAGCTTGAGGATGGTTTGGCTTTTCACAGAAGTGCTCTCAAATCAAGTATTTAATTGCTAATACATTTCAGTACTAGACAGGGTTCCTAAAACTCCAGCCACATTTTGAGGTTAGTGTCTGAAAGCTTGTTGTGCCTGTGCAGAGTAGGGGCAGCAATTCCAGCTGAACAGCTGCTCACTGGGGTTTCCTGGCACTGGATGGCTGTGCATCTGTTTGTGTGGGTGGCTGAAGCTCTGGTAAACTTTGTGGTGTGCTCAGAAAGCAGATCATTYTGTACTGTTTGCCTTCTGGCAGCCTTCCTAGCACAGCTTCCCAAGGGTTAATCTGCAGTGTATCCTCTGCAGTTTTGGGGTGGAGCATTTAATGGATGAGAAGAGTTAGAGGCAGCTCCATTTTCTGCAGTGCAGTGTGGCACCACCCATTTCTTTCTGGGAAAAAAAAACATGCAACAGAAAGGCTGGAGCAGCCTTTGTCCAGTGTGTTTGGAAACAAAAGGTGGTGAGGACCCAATGGAACATCCAACCTGTTTGTGTCCTCTGCAGCCACCTGGGCAAGCCAGCATTACACTGGGGCTCTGGCAGCCTCGTTACTCCCAGTAAGTGGAGACAGCAAGAAACACAGGGACTGGCAGACTGGCACTTCCCAAAGCCAGGAATTATCTCAAATGTCCTCTCTGAGCTCAGCAGTCTTACTAAATAGAGACTTCTGGAGTTGGCTGGCACTACTGTCCCRTTCTGGAAAGCAGGCTGTTATAACACATTGCTTCCTTCCTAAACCAATACTTGTTCCTCAAATAACTCTATTATTTTCAAGAGTCTSTGATCATTTGATTGCATGTTGCTGTTTGCAAAACACTCCAGTACCAGTAACAATGACTGCATTGAATTGTCTCTAATTGGTCTGGTTTCATCTTGGCTTTTCCTTAGACTYGTCCTCGTTCGGAATGGATTCCAGGCTAATTTAGCCACAAATGATATCATATATAATTTGAGTTTTAGAAAGGTCATGTTTGTATTTAAAGACAAATGATAGCCTCCAAGCTGAGACTTTGTATTAAGTSGAGAATCCTGAATTGCTGCATTTAGTTCCTAGCCTAGTGTTTGCTAAACTTTAGCAATAGAAAGAAATTCTTTGGGAGGACTGAGCTGTTAAAAGGATTTGCTAGAAATAAGCCATATTAAATTTGTGATTTATGGTTACCTGAAGGTGATGTTGGGAAAGATTAAGAGCTGATGGCTTTGTTGTTGTTGCATTTTGGCACTGTAAAAAAACGCTGTGACTTTGAGCCTAGAAAGCCTTTGCAATATTTCACAGCCCTACAGAAATGATGGAAGAAGAATTCCAGTTCTCAGGGCCTGGAGGTTGTACCCACTTAGTCTCGGCTTTTCTTACAGCCAAAGTAAAAGTYCTGACTAAGTCCAATTTTTGTTCATTATAATATCAAGTGTACAGTGGCTGCTTAAAGCAAAGGAGCTATGGTCCATTGACAGAATAAAGGATTTGGGAAAGAAAGAAGCCAATATGGATGGAAACGTGTGACAGTATATGCCAGCTGTGAGCAGGTTTCTGGTCCTCTAATCCTGACTTTGGAGACAATACCTGCTTTAGTCACCATCATTGATGGTCTCTTGTAACTAGTGCAGTGTCTGAAAGAGGAATCCATACAATCATGGTGCTGGAAGCACCCAAAGCAGGAAGCTGAGCAAGCAGGAACTCACTCAAGGGAGAMRTGAATGACTRAAAACAGTGACTCTGTAAACCTTGGAGCATSATGTTGGCTTGTTGATCACTTATGAGCGTGTGTCTGTGTTTGCTGGTAACTTTGCCTGTGATTGATTTCTTTTTTTTTTCAGATTGAGAGTCTCCCACCAGAGTTGTTCCAGTGCAGGAAGCTGAGAACCTTGAACCTGGGAAACAACGTGCTGCAGTCACTGCCCTCCCGTGTGGGAGAGCTGACGAATCTGTCGCAGATAGAGCTGCGAGGGAACCGCCTGGAGTGCCTGCCTGTGGAGCTGGGAGAGTGCCCGCTGCTGAAACGCAGTGGGCTGGTGGTGGAGGAGGACCTGTTCAACACTCTGCCCTTGGAGGTCAAAGAGCGCCTGTGGAGGGCAGATAAAGAGCAAGCTTGARCCCCTGAAAAAAGGGAAAAGCCTCTGATCAACTAGAAGGAAGCAAAAGGCCATTCCAGTCCCCTTTCACCCACATGCTCCCCTTTCTCCACTCCGATCACTATCAGACTGGCCAAGGAGTCCTTGACAAACATGACTCTGAATGAGTCAGCTTCTTGCCTCAGATGCAGGATGGGGGAGGCTTGGGATCAGGATGAGGATCAAGACAGATTAATTGGCCTCTGAGCAGGGGAGTTAGAGGTGTTGCTGTTCTTCTGGACAGGAATTGGGGTGAGGTAGATGGTGCTGGTGAGAAGAAATACCTTTGAATTGAGGAGAAAATGAATGTGGGGATTGCTGCATTGCTCCAAATTGGGTTTATATGTGTCAGGGTCTGAGGGAGTCCAGTGTCCTGCAAGCAAAGATCAAGAGAGAAGGAAACCTCTTGGAGGAAGCATCTTGAACCTCCATCTCTCTGTGACACCGGGTACTGCTCCCCTCTGTCCCAGATTCATGAGACCCCAGATCAGGGTGGGACAGGACACAGACAGCTGATTTTATCTAGATGCTGGTATTAGGATTTGGGAGATAAACATCTCGCAGCTACTTGAAGGCAGAATTCTGTTTTTGTTTCTGATTTTCTTTCCCCTTTGCACACTCCCCACCTTCTCCTCTGCTCCTGGAGAAGGAACCAAACTATCTGCTCCTTTAAGATTGCACTCCTGTAACGGTTTCAAGTCACTTGTGAGAGTGAGTACATCACAGCATTCTTCTCCAGCCGATGTCCTGGAGACGCTGACACAATTCCTGAGCTTTAGCCTGTTCTGAAAATGGATGGTTATAGGGCAARTGGGAGATCTGGATAAAAAGCAGTTGGGCTGCCCGATCTACTCYCTCAGAAGCCTCGAATTGCTTCATGATCTGGCTTTTAGTTCCTGGCTACTTTTTAATTGCTGGTATTTTTTTGCATATCAAGTAGGAACATAAAACTGGCCAGTGTGTCGGGGGCTCTCATGAGGTGGGAGAGGAAATTCGGTTTCCTCTGCAACTCTTGTCCCCCATCCTACCTTCACTCACCATTAAGTTGTTAATTTAAGTTGTTCGATGCTTTGCCAGTGTTTTTCATGGATGCAGTCTTGAGAGCTGCTTGATTGTTCTCTTCTGTTGTTCCCCTCACTTTAACAGCTGTCAGTTCCTGTTACACCTCTTGACCTAAATAAGAGGATAATGCTTATTGAACCTGGTGCTGGAAAAGAAACCTGTCCTCCTGTTTCTTCCCCTTTTCATTCCCCTGGTGTTAAGGAGCAGAATGAGAATCCTCTGTGGACTGTGCTCTTCTGGCTTCCTGGAACAGAGCAGTCTTTATTGAAACAAGTCTGACCTGTTTGGTGGTATTTGACAAAAACCCCTCAACC
The DNA here is from genome assembly GCF_030028575.1 of Malurus melanocephalus. Taxonomy (NCBI): domain Eukaryota; kingdom Metazoa; phylum Chordata; class Aves; order Passeriformes; family Maluridae; genus Malurus; species Malurus melanocephalus. The sequence goes on from NW_026623462.1 coordinate 855,937, forward strand.
TTCTGGGCTGGCAGAAGTAGATAATGTGTAACTGTTACTGATAATCATGTCCTTAAGGTGGGGTGGTTAAGGTGCCTCCAAGACATTGAGGTCTGCGCTTTTCCATCAGAAGCAAGAGGAGGCGCCTGGACACACAGGTCCTGGCTGTAACATTCTGCATCAGACCAACAGGTTGGCTCCAAGGTGCAGTGCTGCAAGCTGGGGCATGAGAAGTCTGGAGGCTTTCCATGTGTACAAAGGGGGAAGCGACATCCAGCTTCAGAGTGGTTCCTGACAAGCTGCCAGCGCGTGCCCTGGCTTAGCGGATTGTGGTGATCCCGTGGATGTTGGGGCAATAAGGCACACTGTGGCTTTCTTCATCAGATGTAAGATATGAAATATATATATATACTAAATATGCTGAAACCATGAACAATGTTAACTGGACTCTGGATTTATTGATGTTCAGATGCTTAAATAAAGCTACGTTAAAATCAGGAGATCTGTTTATAAAACTGCTTTTAAGAAAAACATAAATCCTAATTGTAAATCTTAGTCCATTCATTATGAAAAGTCTAAACAGTTCAGGGGATAATAGAATTACATCTCCATCTGGGAAGCAAGGTACTGTAACAGCTTTTCTGGCTTCTAATAGGGTTAGTGTCTTGAAATTGTGTTAGAGTTGGGGCCACAGTGAAAGGATGGGGAAGGACTGATGCTGATTGGATTGTATTTGCACGAGCATTTTGGATCACAGAAAGGACAGAAATAGCTAGGCGGGCTTTGCTTCTTGAGTAAAGCAGGAATGGCTTAAGGCTTAGGTACAGAAATGCTGGTCTCCACTCAGTTCCCCTGTGGTGGGTGTGGGGGCTGTTTCGATGGTGAAGGAAGCTTTTTTTCCTTGCTTTGTCCTAAAAGATAGCCATTATTGGAGAGTAATGGCCACTGAAGGAAGATTTGAACTCTGCTATTCAAGGCCATTGGGTGACTGTTTTATTACACATGTATTTTAGACTAGGTAGGGCTGAAAGGGCAAAGCACCTCCCAGGAGTTTCACCTGGCTCACAGGAGCAGTGAGATTTCTCCTGGATGTCCACAGTRGTGATGAGTGCTTTGACTCTTGATTCCAGGTGTGGTCTTAGTTACACAAACTAGACTTTGCACAGTTGGGTTAGAGTTTCTATAACCAGCTCCTGAAAGTGCTGCAGTGCTTCTAGAAGCTTGCAAGCCTTCTCAACAGCTCTGTATCCCAACAGAATGGGTTATCAACAGTCTGTTTGCCAGAAAGTCACAGTGCTGTGCTCCTSCTGCTTCCTGAGTAGAGACTGTCCTGGGCCTCAGGTGTGCAAAGCAACTGTAAGACAGGCTGGTATTGATCATGCATGAAAATGCAAGCTTAGTGCTGCTCTTGCAATAGTTTAAGCTTAACTCTTTTGGTTATGGCTGCCAGGACTTGAGAACTTCAAGTGTGGCAARATTGGGATGAATGATCTGATAACATTTTGTTATCAGAAAACAGGTGACACAAACACATTGTCACTCTGAAAGACAGCAATATGTGTTATATACTTCTGATATGTGCTGCTTGGTCTCCTTTTTGATTCCAGAGTATCAGACTTGTATGATGAGATGGAAAAAGCTTTAAAACTTCCAAGAATAGGATCTAGACCACGAGTCCCAAACATGTTTATTACTGAGGACTGCTGCAAAACTCAACCCACAGCASAGCAAATCACCCACTTCCCAAATTGTCTGGATTGCTCAGTCAGTGAGGGATGAYCCTACATCAACAATCCTTCCCCACTTGCAAGTATTCAACCCGTGGATATTCAACAACCCCACCCCCACAGTATTCAACCAGTGGATATTCTGTGTTTTCCTTTAAGTTTGCATCAGACTAAACTWAAGGGTTTATTTTGGGCACTGATCTGTGTGTTCACAAAAAGCATTCAGTTTAAGCAGACAGTCACTGCTCTGCGCAGTGTCTTGTTCTCCTGCCAGGCTTTTCAAAATGGTAGCAAACCAATTATTTATTAGCTGCTGAGCCATACAGCAACTTGAATTAAACCCACCTGTTTCCTTAATAGCACTTCTGAGCTGAACAAGTTCTTGGAGATCACAAGGATGCTCATCTCGTGTTAGGATKGAAGGTTAGTAACATGCACTTTATCTTTCCTGCTAAATACGCCAAAAAGTGATAAGTTGCAATTAATTATTYTAAACCAGGTGAAAAGCAAGGAATACCAAACCTATTAAATGTGTTAAATTGTGCTGTACTCTGACACTATGCACTAGAATATTAGCTGAAGTTGCTCTGTGTTTCATCTTGTTTTCTGATTTTATTATTTGATCCCCAGTTAATTCAGCAGCTGGAAGTAATTTACTCTGTCAGTCTGAATCGTTAAATAGCTGTTACAGGTATCTTTCATGATGTGCTGTTCCTCTGTATTAATTATAACTTTTTAATATCCTACCTCATTTTTAATTTTTTTCTTATTGCCATTAATACACTCCATTTATCTCACTCCATTTTAATTAAAGTTCTTGGTGTTCATTACCATAAATAGTATTAAGTGGCTTTCTGTTGCTGAACCACATGAAGAACTCTTCTTTTTATTTTTTTTCTGCTTTAACAATTAATTCCAGGAATTTTGGGAACAATAACACATCCTTTACAGAGGATGAGTTGTCTGGGAAAACRTTTCAAATTGTATTGATTCCTAGGCTGTGACATTGTTTCCTCTCTGTACTTTTTTTCCTGCTTTAGAATGGAACTTCCATGGTTTGAATTCTTTGGATTTTTAACATTTTTATTTCACCTCCTTCATGGAAGGAGTAATTTTCCCCCCCTCATTAGTATCTGTGCCTTCTCTAGAGATCTGTTAATGTCTCATCTCCCCAGAGGCACTTGCTCCCTGGAGTGTATTTACAGCAGTGCCTGCCTGAAGCCAACTCCTCCCTCCAATTCTTTTTCTTTCAATCATGGAGAGATTTCCCAACTTCTGGTGTGGCTTCTCACTGCCAGACAATATTGTCATACCATGAGCAGTCACCTGCTCTGAAAGTTACCTAAGGTAAGGCTGTGAGGATGCTGACTAGTTAAATTATTGCTTAAACTACATGTTAAAAAAATTTCTTCCATTTTAACTCCACTGTTTGGCCACAATGGRKCATGTACTTTTCCTGAGCRTGTGCCAAAACTGAGTGAGATTTCTGTCCTACCCCGTTCTAAGAGTGCATGAAGCACAACTGGAATGGGRCAGGAGTATTAAAGTTTGGTTCAGACTCTTCTCCCTCCAGCTGTGGTGGGTTAATATTCAGCTACTTTGGGAGTATGAAATCCTCCAGAAAGCTCATCTCTAAAATCCTGTTTCAAAAGTAGATGCACTTGAATTGCTGGACCCCAGTGGCAAAGGTGAACTTCATGTGAGTTCACACAAGGGCTTCATTTAGGATTCCTGGAATTTTCCATCCCTTCCTCCTRTTTCCTTTAAAGGAATTTTACTGGACAATGGAAGAATTTTTCTGGAGGAGACTTAATGAGAAGGGGGCTACTGAGCCTGAGTCATCTGTACAGCTGACAAATGTGTCCATTGCAGTAAATCACTACTCATGGCTTAAACATGGTKCACTCCCATTGTGTAAATGCACAGGCAGGGCTGTGGTTTGGCATCTGGAACCTGCARCTTGGTGTAACATTTCAGAATCATGACATTCACTTTATACATGGGATTGTTAGGGCAGCTGAGCAACAGCACCTTCCCCATGAACACTGAAGGCTGCTTTTGTTTGCTCTGAAAGACTTGTATGACTGGACACTTTACCAGAATAAAAGTTTTAATTTGCATTTTCCTTCTATGTCTACTTTTTTTGGTGTTTCCTGTGTACTTGGCCTTCCATGWTCTTGCTTTTCAGAAGACAGATGTTAATAATTCCAGCTGTTGTGTRGGATTATTGGGTTGTTTTATTTATCACAAGAGTTGCTGTGGATTATGACAATCCTTTATGAATTAAGTGAATGTAGAAAGAAAGAGATGCTGCTCTGTGACAAGCTGGGGCTCTGTCATGGATTTCATCATCACTTTAACAAGTGTCTRAAACAGTTCCTGTTGCTGTATTTAAGGCTGTTGAAGTTTATCTGCTTGGGAACTCTATGGGAGTTCAGTTGGGTTTTCAAACTGTGAACATGGATCTCAGTCCACAGGAAAGCAATAGGGAGTGAAGGCAATGGAGACAACTGTCTGTTGCCATAGGAATTGTCTCCAGACAAATACTGGTAAATTGTTTCAGTGTCTGCATTTCCCATGGATTCCTTAACTAGAAATGCTGGCAGATAGTGTCTTTCCCAATTAAAGAGAATCAGCCTGTGACTTGAAAAGAAAATTGGAATTTCTGTGCAGCTCTTGAGTTTCTTTTGTGTGTTGCCTTCCCTCACTTCCTTTGTCTTGACTGCAATGACATTGGTTTCACTTCAGACAGAAAATGTGAGCAGACTCTATAAACAGGTGAGTGGGATTTTACTGCTCTTTGAGGAGATGAGGAAATCATGCTTCCCTTGCTCCTTGTTTCTCATTAAATATTCTTTGACTTGTTGCTGATCATMTCAAAGACTTCAGGAGAAGTGCAGCTGTCCAGTGGAAATTTTTCCTCCCTGATAACCCTGGCAGCTCAACAGCAGCAGTTTTGGTGAGTGTGTTGAGCTGCTTGAGCTGGCTTGGCTCCAAATGGTTTCAATAAGAACTTTTATTGAGGAGGAAATTGGGATAATTGTGCCAGTCCAAAAGGCATTTGAAACACTTGAGCTGTACCTTTCCTGCAGACATGGGATAGGCTTTGGCAGCTTCCARTGGAGTTTGCCAGAAGTTTTCTTGCTGAGCTGGCAGAAGAAAATGCTAACAGTCTGCAAAAAGAGCTCTAGGAGGGGAAGGAAGAGAAGGAAAAGGGGCCRTTTCCCAGTTTTGTTGAAGTTCTTTTAAATTTTCTATTTAAACCTACTGAGAGAGAAGGATTTACGATGGTGGCATCCTTCTCTTTGATTTTTTKKGGGGCATTRTATGGCSMGAGTGGTTTTCCTCTTGCTGGAAARGTCTTGCTGAGCCTCAAAATAGGGGCAAGGCTGGAGTGGCAAAGATGGTTTTTATCTCCTGGTAGTTGCTGCATTGTTCGCTGTGATCTGCTGTTTTTATTGCTTGAAACATTCCATGGAACAGGAAAACTGTGGTTTGCTGCTGTGGCATGAACCAAAACAGCCTCTGGAGTCATCGTGTGTGGGTAAGGTGGGGAGTGGAGGAGGTGACGTGATAAATTGCTGGAAAAAAACACCGTGTCTGGGAATGAGAAGGACATGACACGACCATGACGGAGAGGGGCTGAGGAGTGGTGTGGGAGTGTTTTCCAGGAGTGTTTTCCAGGATTGCTGCCTCCCAGGGTGGGGTGAGGTGGGTCACACAATCAGCTTGCAGGTAACAGCTACAACAGGGTTTTTTCCCCTACTTTTCGCACATCTTCCTTAAAAACATTTTCGCTGCATCAGTTGGTGTGAGACTAAGAGGAAGAAGGAACTACAGGAATATTTTTTTGAGCTTCGTGACATTAGAGACTGATTTTTGTTTTCCCCTCCAGGTTTGTAATCCAGTGATTAAAGTCTCTGGGAAAATTTAGCTTTTTAACCTACTGAATTCATATCCTCCTGTGTACAGGGAAAAGCCTGAAAACAAATTAAAACCCTAATTTCCACTTTATTAAAAAAGATGGAAAAGTAATAAGATGCAGAGGGATTTTTATCCACAATCGATTCCCTTAAAGAATGGAAACCTAATTAATAAAACAATCTCTCTTGAAATGGATTTTCAGTTGCTAGAATATAAACACCTTTCTGCGAGCATTTTGCATTCCTTCCTTTTGTTGGTCTTTCCTTTGCCTGGGTGAGTGATGCAAGAACCCGCCCCCATGGTGTTATTTTTGTGGAGTGCTGCTGCAAGGGTGTTTTCAGTGTTTCCTGTAGGAGCAAACACATTTTCTTCTAGAGAGAAAAACCTTCCCCAGAGTTTCCCGAGGGGAGGGATGTGTTGGCTGGGAGCGCCACCGCTGGGCTGACAACTGTTCCTCCCTCTGCTGCCTTTYAGACCCACCTTCTGCATTTTCTCTCTCTGGTTTAAACTTTGGGTGGATTTGGCTTTACTTATTTGTAAATATTACATGGACTTCCAGAGCTGCAGGAGAGGGAACTGAGCAAGTGAAAGTGTAAATTACCAAAAAGCAGCTGTGAATGAAAACAACAGAAAATATTCTCTATGGGCTCTACCAAATCCTCAGTGAAAGCTCTTTAACACCCTTCAGTCTGTTTGTCACCTCCTGGGTTGTGGAGCCCTTTCAAGGGATGTGCTGAAGTGCTGGCTGGRCTCACTAACTGAGCAAAAAGGGCTCTGTAAGACCTGAATCAGTACTTTATAAATTTGTTCTAAGATATTTAGATTGCTTCATCCCACTTGAATCTTGTTTTACATTCCCTTATCTTACTTACCCTTGTGATTACCACTTTAACTGTCCTATTTTTAAACCCGGGTTATTAATTAAAAGTGATTCCTCCTTAGAGCTAAAATGTTAATCAAATTTGTGATTGCACTTGACTATAAAATTTTTGTGCACCACCAAGAGCCAAAGCAAAACTGTGCAGCYGTRAATGTCCCTGCCAGGAACAAAGAGYCAGTGACAGGAACAAAAAACTCTGGAGCTGTGCAAGAGTCCAACTGCACTGGCTTTTATCACATGCTGGGACAAGGATCACGTGGAGAGGCGGGGAGTCAGCCCTGCAGAGCCCGGGTGGCATCGTGGTGTTGTGGTGGGATCTGGGGAGCTCCTGCCCTGATGGCATCCATCAGCCAGCAKCAGATCCAGAAGGTAAGAGCTGCTCTCCGGGGAGGGAGCGTGTCTTAGTGCAGGCAGTGACACTGTGTGTAAGACACAGTCATTGCTAGTTAACCTGTCTGCAGGTCTTGCAAAGATCTTCTTTACAAACAGTTTATATTCTGCTCAGCTTCGTGTACTAAATTAATTTCAGAGTGTGAGTGTTGTGGCTACAAACTCTTCCCAGGGGCAGCTTCTCCTGCAGAGCTCTTGGAGGGATTTCTCCTGTGCCCCTTCTGTSTGTGCTGCTCATCAGCTCTCATCCCTGAACTCGAAATCTTCCTGGCAAAGGATAATCTCCAGGGTATTCTATATAAAGAAACTGAGTTCACTGCCAGCAGAGTTCACTTCATTTTGTAAGGGATTGTGTAGTCGACTGTGAGAAATCACCCAGGGATTTTTTCTCCTTAGAGTAAGCAAAGCTTTCCAGCTTGTAAAGGAATCTCATTCAGATTTGGCATACAGGTAGACTGCCATGTTTGCATTAGTGGGCTTGATAATTGAACAGCTGCTGGTTACAGGTCTTAGATAAGATATCCTTGAGCCACAGAAGGCTCCAGTGAAGAGATGATCTCTGCTTTGTGTAGACAGGGATTGAGGTAGATTGTTCTTACCTGTCTGGAATCTCAGCTTGTTAATGAATCTTTTTTACAATAGAAGCCCCTYCTGAAATTAAGAACATGCTGCTGCCTGGCTGCAGAGCTGGAGCTGGGATGATTTTCATCCTGCAAAGAGCCAGAACTGTTTTCTCCTTTGTGCTGCTTCCCCCGAGGACTCTGGGGAAGAGCAATCACCCCGTCTCTTCCAGTTCCACAAGGATGGCTTCCTTGTCCTGGAGCAGTTTTTCAGCGCAGAGGAGTGTGACAGCATGAGGAGGCAGATCCAGAGGATCGTGGCGGAGATGGAAGTGCCGCCGCATTGCCGCACCGCCTTTTCCACCCGGGAGGAGGAGCAGCTCCAGGCGCAGGTACCCAGAGGGGCAAGGTACCCCCGCTGGAGCGCTGGAAGGAGCAAGGGAAAAGGCTGATCAGGGTTCACTCTGGGGGAACACGACTCTTTMTTCTAGCTGAACATAACACCGGGAGAGGAATTTGCTCTCCAGCTTTCTGCACGTTTGCTGGACTCTTATCTAGAGTCTTATCTAGAGTCTTATCAGTGTGTGGCTCTTCTGTGCTTTCAACTCCTGGTAGCCACYAGCAGCTCTCACAGATCACTTTGTACATGTTCTGCAGACAGATTATTTTCCAGGCAGCCAGCAAAAGAAAAGCAAGGGTAACCTCTATGTGAGAGGTTCTTGTAAAGCCCTGACCAGCACCAAGGCATGTAGTTTTGTGGAAAGCTTTCTCATAAGTGATTTTTTTCACTGTGTTTGGTTTATGCTGCGGCTCGGTGGGGAAAAAGATGCAGGTGAGTGTTAATGCTTTGATTGAAGATTCATTTGTTTTTACAAGGATGCTGTCTTTACTGGGCTCTTATCCCTGGCAGGGTAGCTCGGATTATTTCCTAACCAGTGGAGACAAGATTAGATTCTTCTTTGAGAAAGGTGTTTTGGATGAGAAAGGTAAGCCCTGGCCTGAGTTTACCACAGGAAGGGGATGGGAGAAGGGTGAGTGAGGGATCAGGGATCAGTTTCCAGCACAAGGAGTGATTCCTGCTTAACAAACAAAATAAATTCTGGTTTTGTTTTGTAGGTAACTTYCTAGTTCCAAAGGAGAGGTCCATCAGCAAGATTGGCCATGGTATGTTTAAAGGATGGGGTTTAGAGAGGGATGGATAAGAGATGTGGTTTTTCAGACAGGAGGATTTTTCCAGATTTACTGTACATCACTGTCTGCAGTTTCTCTCCRTGCTGCCCCTCACTCTCTGCTCTCAAAGGACTTAATCTTCTGTTCCAATCCTTTTCAAAAACCCTTCTCAGAGGTTTTTCAGCGATGAATAGCTCAGAGTCACTGACATGCGAAAGTTTGGACTTCAGCCCTTGGCTGTTTTATGTAAGAGATTTACTCTAACAATTCACCACCTGAGACTGCTGACACTCAGTACAGGCCAAACTCTCTCCTGTGTCCTGGGCCACGCTGGGTTGCTGATGCCAGAGCTACCTTCCCTCCTTTGGTGTCCCCAACACCTTTTCTTTATCCTCACTGCTCTCAGTTTGACTTATTTCCTCTCTCTGAGCTTTTGGACTTGTGTTTTGATCCCTTTTGTTTTCAAATAATACATGGAAAATGAGAGCAGGATTCCCTGTGCCTGCAAACACATGAACTTTGTTCAGCTTAAACATCACTACAGTTCGAAATTCAGTACTAGGAGTTCTCATTCTTTGGTTTTCTCAGAAAAACACTCCCCCCTTCCCAGGCCCACTGCCATTCTGTCACACTTCAGCTTTTCCTCAGGGGAAGTGAAAACAACTGTAGATTCCTGCTGACCCAGCAACTTTAACAATTCAAAAGCCTTCTCTAGACCTATTCTCTGTAATTATTCCTTTTGGTCAAGTCTCATCTCTTGCTCGAGAGCAGCTCCTGCTGGACCTGGGCCTGTGTCCTCATGGCAAATCTGATCAGGATGAGCTGGAGGCAGAGGTCTGAGTCTTTGCTSTGTGGATTTGTCAGAGCTGGGTTGTGGAATTGTCTGCATGGCTCTGACCTGCTGGCTGAGGCTCTCTGAAGGGCACCAGAGATGAGCTCCAGTTCCTTTTTGCAGTACTTCACTTTTYTGGGAGGTTTTAAGAGGTGTGTTTTTAAAGAATGAATTCACCCATATGCCTCAGGGTCATGTGTAAYGGTTTCACTTGTGTAATAAAATGCTGAGCACATAATACTCCATTTTGTTCACTCTGTTATACACTGCCTTTTATATGTGTGTGGTTTGTGGCCAGGGAGTGATTATATTTATGGTCCCTAATGATGATTGTACAACCTGTAAGTGTCCTGTGACCTTAGGTGTGATAAGCCACGTTTATCCAKCTTGGTAGGAATGAAGATTTCTGGCTGCAATTTATCCTGCTTGGCTGTGGTGTCTGCAGCTCATCACTGAGAGCTGCCACATTCCCTTGGCTTCCAAAATCTTCAGTCTGAGCCTTTTCTTTCCCCTTAGCTCTTCACGCTCATGATCCTGTCTTCAAGCAAATCACCCACTCCCCCAAGGTGCAGGTGAGCTGTRACTGCTTCCTACTTTCCTGGGGAAAAAAAATTGTGGAGTAGTTAATTTTAATTTTCTAGACTCCCAAGGGTAGTTATTTTGTCAGTAAAAGGAAATTTWAAAATCTTCAAAGTATAATGTTATATAGTGTGTGGAAAACTGCAAACATAAATCTTGGAAAGTTTTCTTGCAGGAATTGGGAAGAAAACTAGGCCTTGAGAGACCAGTAGTTGTGCAGAGCATGTATATTTTCAAGGTACAGTAATTCAAGTTGTCACTCAAGAAATAAGACCCTGTTAGGTGGCAAGCTGTGAAACGCTTCACACATCACTTTTTTTTTTTTCTTTGCAGCAACCTGGCATTGGTGGTGAAGGTGAGATTTGTGTTATCTCTGTATCACACTGCAGATAATGCTCCTTTAGGGAAGGAATATTACCAGGGAAAAGACTCAGAATCAGACTTAAATCTGTGAGTTTGGGGGTTTAAACTTTCTTAAAATTATTTTTAAAACACACATTTTTTTTTCTGAAAAGTTTCTATAGCATACAGACCTTGAACAAAGAGCTGTTTTCACCTTTGCAGCAGGCTGAAAGGTGGTATTTTTATGTAAAATTTCATCTGTGTGATAGATGGGTGGGCAGGGGAGGGCTCTGAGCCAGGRAGATGCAACCCCAAAGTCCTTCTAGAGGAACTGAATTCCATTAAAGACCCCAATGGCAGTCTTTCCTTGCAGTGACCCCACACCAGGATGCCACCTTCCTGCACACAGAGCCTCTGGGCAGGGTCRTGGGGTTCTGGATCGCCCTGGAAGATGCCACACAGGAGAATGGCTGCTTGTGGTTCATCCCTGGCTCCCACACCAGTAAGAGCATGTGTGTGACCACTGCTGGTCACCAGCACAGTCCTGCTTTTCCCCACCTCTAGTRCACACAGGGCAGCTTTAAACTACTGCTCACCTCATACATTCACTCCATGAGTGTAATTATAGTGCTCYTCAGATTTTAAGGCACTCATTCCTCAAATTCTGGAGCCAGCTGTACTCGTATCATGTTTTATGCTCCTATAGAAAGCACAAATGGACTAAAGGTTGGCTTTGCATAAGAGTGTGAGTATTTGTGTTCCTAAGGGTCTGTTGCAATGCACAGAAGAGGCCAGAAAGGCAAACAAAAGGCAGCTGTTTATCTGTTTCTGCCACAGCTGGAAAATCCTAATTCTCTGCTGAATGAARAAGACCCCACCCAAATTACTAAGGAAAGTGTGAATATAGTCATAATAAAGTTCCTATCATTACCAAGACAAATCACTGATATTGTTCCTTTGCTGTGCTGAATGTAGTCAGGTGTTTAATTTCTGTGTGTTTGTTTATTCTGTGATTTGCAGATGGGATTACCCGGAGAATGGTCCGTGCAGCTTCAGGTGCCTCAACGTGTGTAGAGTTTGTAGGGTCAGAGCCAGCCTATRATGACAAACAATTCATACCTCTGCCTATAAGTAAAGGTACAAACACCCCCAAACGTGGTGCTTCACAGCTCAAGAAAACACAAGGGAGCTAAAAATGTATTTTAACTCTTGCACCTCCCCTTCCACTGGAAAGCCAGAGCTCATCTTTTGGAAAACAGCAGTSCAGGTGATTCTTTCCCATAGGTGGACTCATCCTTATCCATGGTGAGGTTGTCCATAAGAGTGAACTCAACAGCTCGGAGTCTTCCCGCCACGCATTCACCTTCCACGTGATGGAAGCCAAAGGCACCACCTGGAGCAAAGAGAACTGGTAAGGTTGTGATCCTCACAAGTGGCTGAGGAAAATGGAGCCTTTCCAATGCAAYAGTCAGGATAACTGTTGAGGGTGTTGCCTGTTACAGTTTGTTGGTAGTACCACAGTTGGTGTTGATTTTGTATCTGCAGAACTGGAACAGCCTCTGAAGTTTTGCTTTTACCTTTTCCTTACTCCCTAGGCTCCAGCCAACTCCTGAACTGCCTTTTCCATCRCTCTACACCTGAAATTAGTGACTGGCTTGTGGAGTCAATAGCTGATCAATACTCCTTTCTGATTGTTCTGATGTATGGTCTCTTTAAACCCAACCTTCACTAGATCAGCTCTCAATGTTCATTTAYCCTCTACCTTGGAACAAAGATCATTATCACAGCCCAAAACCTGCAGAATCTACTGCAGCAGGAACCCTGCCAGTGTGAGAGTAATCACCCAGTCCTTTTGGTAGGGAAACACCTCCAGTTTTGAAATCAGACCAGTCAAGACCATTGCAAGTTGTCTGGGACTAGTTACTGTGTATTTCTCCCTGCGGATACTCAGTATTTTCTGTTTAAGAGATTAAGTGCATTCTCAGCTGATTGACCCCAGCAATGCAGGGGAACATGTCATGGAGAGAAGGCTGACTTTCCCCCTTAGGTCACTCTCATATTTTTGGAAATAACAGTGATTTAAAACAATCTTCTTGTGGAAAATGTGAAGCAGGAAGTCTGYTTTTTAGAGCCAATCTTCTAAGCATTCCTGGCAAACTGTAGCTGAGTGTTTCATCTCTTGGTGTATTGATTAAAAATATGACACTTCTTAAAGATTCATGCTGAAATGATGGAAACAAAGAACCTCAATCAAACTTTTTATACTTAAATAAAAAACCTGACATTTTCMTTTTCATCTCCATCATCCTTTCTTTGAGGAAGACACAGTGTGACCTTCTCCCAGCAGATGGGGACATTGTGAACTGGTGAGCAGTTGGAACACTCAATATATGCAAGCACAATYTCTATCCCCAAAACCTCACCAAACCCAAACCAACTCATAGCAAGGAATGTTTGGAAATGCAAGCTGCATCTGAGGCAAGCTCCAGCCTGTGTCCTGAGCTGAACAGAACCTGTGTCAGTGTGATTTCACCAGCACTGGCGCAGTGGCAATCCTGAGATAGGAGCCCAGTTACCCATGCAGGAATTACATCCTAAGGCTGCTCAGGGCTGGGGTGGAGTGAATCCAGATGCATCATTTTTAAAAGTAAATTGGGGAGCTCAGTAATGGCAACAGCAGGAACGCTGAATGCAAAGTTTCTGCATTGAAAAACTACATTTTCTACAATTTGTTTAAAATGTGTGAGCAGGGCGGAAGGAAAGCAAATTTCTCTACCCTGCTGCTATTTATTCAGTGGTGAAGGCTGTGGGTTGTGACAGAAGCAGATCAAGCTTTGTCTGTGTCTTCCCATGAGAAGAATTAATAATTTAGAATTCTGCTGAGGAGGGATGGTTTGTCCTGATTCACACCACTACCTGCAGCATGCACAACTGTCTACTTCAAGTGCATAAATAAAATTAAAAAGCTGGATTGATTGACAGAACTTTCCATTAAATGTGAAGGAAACAGCCCAGCAGTTACTGAGTTTGGTTTTCTGCAGAGTATCTGGCAATTTACTGTGYTAGTGCCCAGCTCTGGCCAACTTTGGCATCCTCAGAAAAATYCCAGGAGCCCTTCCCAGGCAAAGGGATGAATTGGGCAATGCTGCCTCTCAGCTATTCCAGTCCTRGCTTGTTGTAGGGACACAGAGTATGGGATTCTGGAGCCAATTCTGCTGACCCAGGGACTGGTCTCACTCCACCCCTTGTCTTACTCCCAAGACACGGTCTCAGAGCTACAAGGCTACAGGACAGTGTTGTGTAAGAAACCTTGGACCTCCCCCAAAYTGTTCCCAATAGGGAATTAAAAAAGGGTCAGAAGTTAACTTCATGATGCAAACTAGAACCCTGGAATGACAGTCTCCTGCTTGGACATGTCCCTGGAGACAGGAAGAGGCAGGGAGGACATTTGTGTTTTGTTCTAATGGACACCTGGCAAACCAGTGAGAAGAGGCTGTTGCTGAAGAAGGGTTTCATACGTGAAAATTAAATGAGTTTTTTGGCCACAAAATGGTAGTTATAATTTTAATTAAATGGATTGAATTCAGTGGCTTTAGTCAGTTTCTTGATGAAAGCATTTTTGAAAATTATTTGACTGAACAGCTGGCTGAAAAAAATGTGAAAAATAGAAAAGTCCAATAGTATAAAATTTTATTGACTTCAACAGGTTTTCTGCTTTCAGGATTAATGTGTAATTAGTTKCAGCAGTGATTTTGCTTAACTTTCCCCCCATATTCATTCCAAATGAATTTAGAGATTAAAATCTTGAGAAAGATAAAACATTTTTCTTGCTAAATCAAACTTCAGGGCTAAAGATTCACCATTCTTTTAGTAGGGTTTGAAATGAGCAGTGTCTRACATCTCAAACCTACCCCACCTGTTCTGGATAAACTCAGCTGTGGCAGCTACTGAGTTTGGAGTTCTGTTTGTGGATCATGGTGTGGTTTTGGCTCTTTTTGATGGGGACTGGACACAGCTGGATACTTGTACCTGCTTCCTGTGCCCACTCTTGTTATCAAACATGCTTTACATCATGCTTATACAGAAATAGAGTTCACACATCAAATACAAGACACAGGACTCGGTACAGAAAACAAGGTACAGTACAGAGGTGGAAATATCTGAGAGATTTGCTCCTTTATTTTTTCCTCTCTAATTGACTTACCTCTTCTTCCTCTGCTCCCCTGGGGCACCCAGAAGAAACTTAAATTGGATTATTAAACACAAGTGCTGTTTTTATCAGTCACGTTTGTTGCTGTGAGAATATAATTCCTGTTTTTTGACGGGAAGAAACATGACCAAATCAAACCCTTTATTTTAAATAAGTCTTTTTCATTTCTGTTTTTAATAACTTTCTCTGCTGTACCAAAAGCTGAGAGCTTTCATTATAGTGCATTTTCTAGTACCACTTTTCTCTAGGAAGGGAGAAACCTCTGTTCCTGGAAGTGCTTCTATGCCATGAGCATGATCTGGAGGTAGAGAGGCAACAGCAGATTATCAATTTGGGTAGTGTAAGCTTCCAAAAGGGAAACCAAACTCACAGATGCCAGAATCCAGGCATAGCTGGAGTTCAGATTCACACTGCTGTCAAAGATCAGAATGAGAGCCACAGCAATGATCTGAGCAAAAATAGCTGTCATGGTCCCTTCAAAGGTCTTCTTTGTTCCTGGCCATTTGATTTCTCCCATTGTACTGCCAAAAACAGAGGCAATGGTGTCTCCTACCCCTACTGCCAACACTCCAGAGTAGGGGACCAGTGCTCCTGCCCCGGGCAAGGTGCCTTTAGGAGCACAAGATCTGGGAAACAACCACACTGGGAGGGACATGCCAAGGAGGAGATAAATATGAGTCAAGATTAGAGGTCCACTGTCTCTTTCATCCAAGAAGAGAGAGAGCAAATGCCTCAGGGTTTGTCCAAAGGGTTTGATCCTGAAGTACCGAATGTACTCCAAGAAGATAAAGACTGCCAGACACAGCACTGCAGCAACGTAGAGGAGCTGGCGGTCATAAATTAGTCCAGGAACATAAGTAGCTACAACAATGAAATGGAAATATTTCCTGGTTAYAGTCGAGGCCTGGTGTTTTTTAGATTCAGATGATCTCTTGGCGTTCTGGTAGAAAACCACACCACATGCTGAAGCGGCCAAGAGACTCCAGTACACGAGAAGGTAAAGTCTTGTCTGTGTCTGAAACAGAAACTGAAGCAGCCAGAACAAAGGGTTCCTGTGGATCAGGCGGTACAGCCAAGGCATGATGACCCCTAAGCCTAACACTGCTGTCATCATGTGGAAAAACATGGAGGAGATCCACGTGCCCGAATCCATGAAAATGAAGAGCACAGTGAAAAAYAGACCAAGAAGAACAACTCCAACAACTGCTACCAGAAGGAAGAAGTCRATGGGATCCCCTCTGCCCTCGATTACATTCAGTGAGCGCTTAATGAGCTGATTGAGGACAAAACTTACACCTCCAAGAACCAGCAGTGCTTCTCCAGGAGTAAAACATCGAGGCAACAAGTACAGCAAGATCATACTGAGGTAGACAAAAATGAGCAGCACTTCTAGAACCTCTATCACTTCCGAGACAGTCAAGGAATGTTTCATGGTGTAGATAATGACGCTGCCAGCAATACCAGTSACGATGCAGGTGTTGGTTGGCACAGGTTTGGTGATGCCAACTGCTAAGACGGACAGGAAGAGAGCGAGCAGCATTCCTGTGGAAGCCACGACGATGCCGAAGCGCTCGAAGTACACGATGCCAGCAGCCCTGCACCTCTCCTTCATCACCACCCCCAGCAAGGGGATGACCATGCTGGCAGGCAGGAGGCCGCTGTTGGCTGCCCCTCGGAACTGGAAYACAGCCCCTCCCAGCTGCAGCAGCCGGTCCCATTTGAACTGGACGTAGAAAGCCTGGACGGCCAAAGCCACGGCGCACCAGGAGAAGCGATCCCACACCACCGCGTGCACCGACAGCACSATGGTGAACACCAGCAGGGACTCCACCAGCACTGGCTTGTTTAACATGATTCCAGTCAACGTACCTCAGGCTGCAGAATCTCAGAGTCACAATGTGCTCAGGTGGCCATTAGGAAGAATTCCCTTCCATGCTACTGCAACTCCTATAAAAAAAAACAAACAAAAGCAAACAATTCAAGCAACCACTCAGACAGCTACAGTGTTTGCACAGCTGTTTTGTTCTTAAGCTCAATTTAAACTGATAGTTATGTGCCAATTGCTAATGTCAACACACAGTTGACTGAAATAGATTGGTGAGCCAATCCTGCACTTCACCTTCTCTGAGTGAAGGCTCACAGCCTACTGCCAGCTGCCCTGCAAACCAAACTTTCCTTTAAACTTTTGGACTGGAAGATAAGCAGTTGAGATAATCAGCAATAGGCATAATCACTCTGTTAGGTTAAATCTCATCTTCAAAGAATTGTGGGCACTGACAACATTGTGCAATTCTCACCAGTATTTATCGCTTTCTGGCAATCTTGATTTCTCAATGGACACATAATTTGATTATGAGCCATAAGTAAACCTCTGGCACCTTTCTGGGCTCTTTGACAGCAGATGGCTTTATCCTTTCTGACCCACCCTTAAGCTGATCAGCAGCAAACTCTTGTTAAATTCTGGCCCTCAAGTCTCATTGCCAATATCTCCACCAGCTCCCTCATGGAAGACCAAAAGGCCAGAAGTTCACTCAAGGTTCTCTTTTGGGTTTTCAGCCAGTGWTGAATGGTGACACCAGATTACAAASCTGACAAATWWAACAATATTACTGAGGAACTGTTAYAGTTTGTACCGTTCTTTAGACTGTGTGTCTGCAGTGTTTAGATATTTATGACTTTGTACTAAAAACTTAATTAGTAATAGATTGCCTTTTGGCATCCTTATTTGTATAGCCTGAAATGCTGGATTGCCAAACAGCTTCATTAMATGCACTGTTGCTACATAGCTCCATCAGGCCAAGTAATCTTTTGTTCCTGCTATTAATTTTTAAACAGGAGAAGAATTAATCATACAGTCAATAAAATGGAACCAGTCTGGGCAATATCTGCCTCCAACCACTAATAGTTTTGGGGTCCTATTCCTTGCTGTTTCTGAGCRCTGGGGAGGGAGAAACTTAAGGCTTATTTGAGAAGAGGCAGAGTCAATGTCATCTGCCAGCCAAAGTCCTCCAACTCAGTCTGGCAACATTCAGGTTGCACCCCAGCTCTTGTATCAATGGCACATGACAGCGTCCCTCACCGGGCTGCCTGGCTGCAAGACAAGGCAGAATTTCACCCTGGCTCAGGTCTCTAATGCAGCAGCTCTCAGTGTTCAGACCTGAACAATCTGCAACACCGTGTATTTCACTGCTGAATTATTTCGTTTTCTTGTGCCTGCCGCAATCCCCTCCTCCACACCTTCTTTCAGGTAATGTGAAGCTTCTCAGCACTGCCGCTCTCTCACCGYCCAGCGGGACCCGTCACCCGCCGGTTCAAGCCCGAACCGAGCGCTTTCTGCCCGTTTCGTGATCCGCATGCCGGCTGCTTTGGGCAGGGAAGCTTCGACTGAKGTGCTGCTAAACATCCGGTAGCCCTCCCCTCGCTGCAGCCCCTGCCTGCTCTCTTTCTTCCCCMTGTCCCCGCAGCGCTGCGGACGCCCCTCAACCCGCGGGCTGCCCGCGCCCTGCCCTTCTGTGCTGCTCGCCGTGTCCTCCTCTCCCCCTCAGCCGCAGCACCCAYAACCCAGTGTGCGCTGCTGAGAACCGCAGCCGCCCGCGGGAGGTGTSGGAGCCGCTCCCGGGCGATCCGCGGCTGCAGCGCGAATGCGGCCCCGCCCCGCCCGCCGCCCGGAGCCGAGCGCGCACCCACCTCGCAGGACGCCGCCATCTTGGCGCGCCGCCTGTCACATGACCCCAGAAGGGGGCGTGTCCAGGGGCGTGGTTTAGGCATAACCACGTGACGCCGGCGTGGGCTGGGAGGCGGGGCCTGGGGTCACGTGAAAGCGGAGCGAAGATGGCGGCGGGCGGGCTGAGCGCGAGGTGCGGGGCAGCGGCCGCTCGGGCGGAGGGAACGCGAGGGCGACGCGGGGGCAGTCCCGGCTCTCGCTGTGGGCGGCCCTCGCTCCGCGGGACCGGGGGCCGTGAGGGGCCAGCGGGAGGGGGCCGCAGCGCGGGGCCGGGAGGGTTGAGCTGCGGCGGGGCGCGCGCCGGGCTGGCTCCGCCCCTGCCTCGCGCGCGCGGCGAGGCCCCGCCCCCTCTCTGCGGGACCCTCAGGGATCCCCCGGCCCCAAAGGCCCGAGTGAGCAGCGRCTGTCGGCGACTTTGTGGTTATTTTATTCTGCCGTACGAGATGAGAGGCTGGGCAGGACGCCGTAGAAGCCGTTAGTTGGCGGGGCTGGGGGCTGGATCTGCGCTCCTTGGCGGAGGTGCCCGGCAGACCCTCAGCTCTTTCTTGAGGGCGAGGGGCGCGCCAGGGCCGGCTGCGCCTCCCACGCGGCTCCTGCAAACGTACAAATCAAAATACACACGTGGAGATGTGTAACGGAAGCGATTCAATGAATCCCATGTTCAGTGATCACCTTAGCTCGGCGGTATCGTTCGTGCACAACACGTTTTCTTTCATTTTTTATAACGCTTTTATGCTCTGGAGTTTCCCTAGTGTCAGTTTTTATAAATGAATGACACCACTGTTGCTTGTGGTTGCTACAGAGAAGCTTTCCTCCCTTAGCTGTCTTGAAGCCTTATTAATGAAGGGAACAACAAACCACGATCTGTTTTATTCACAGAAGAGGCAGTGAAAAGTATATGGACTGGCTTTGCTAGGCTGGGGCTCAGATTTGACAATAAAAGAAACTGCTCAAGACAAATGAAGGCACTACTCTAACATGATCACTGAACCTGGGATTCATTGAAYTTCTTCTTTTACATTGCTGTTCAATGCTTGGTAAAATTTTGGGTGCTCTGTGTGTGCTGCAGAGGTTCACGTCAGGGAAGTGCACCCGACTATCCAGGAATTAGCAGGGAGGGATTATGTTGATGGGTGTGCTGGAAATAACAGGTGTTGTCATTYATTAAATGTCACCACATGTCAGAAATCGCAGATGACTTTCACTGCCACAGTGAGTTATTCTAATAATGTTATTCTAAAAATAAGGCAATGAGTGTTCYTGTGTAGACAGTCTTTGCGTGGTTGTGGTGCTTAAATTCTCATTTGTAATAYGTTGCTAGCAAACCATCATTTCTCTCAGTGAAATACGCTTTTTGCCAAATATCTTTTCTCTGGATTGTTGGAAGGACACTTTTTTGAGTTCATGTGCCAGAGTCAGGATGTGATCTGTAATTCCTTATAGTGCAGTTTGACTTTCCTACAGAGTTCTCAGGAAGAAATGAGAAGCTGATTGTAAATGTTCTGGTGTCTGAGTAATGGCACAGTTTTCCACTTCACACAGTTTTATGCTCTATTTAGAGGAGAGGATAAAACTGAGGGAAGAATATGTTTGAAGGAGAGCACTGAATGTAGCAATAAAATATTTCTTTATGYCTTCATTAACTTTCTTCTTAGGAAYCTTGAAGTAGCAAAATCAAATTGAGCTGGTAACCTGATATCAATGTGAAGCTTTGATRTGAGTTTACAGGTCTTGGTGTGTCAGTTGACACCGTCTCTGGGTTCTTCCTTGGTTTTTCCAGGACATCTGAAACTCATCAGCTAAAAGCTAATATTCCTTAAGTAATTTTTCTTATATCGCAGTGTCATCTGCTGCGAGTTCATTGCAGGTTTGAAAAGTGTAAGCTAAATGGAAGCCTGGAATAATGTTCATTAAAATTCTCTCCACCTTTTCCTTGTGTTTACAGGAGCAGCAGAGAATTATGGACAATTTTGTTGGGCAGATCAGCTTTAAGAGAACCAGTAAGTCCATGTTCTGCTGAGCAGGTTTGGCCATCACTGAAGGGGTTCTGTGGCCAAYACATAATTTTTGCATCTCTTTGAGTGGTAGTGAAAATAGTTTTAGCTGCTTTTCCTTCTTTCTTAGTGTGATTTTTCTTCCCACATCTCTGCTACTTATTTATTCTTTCACTGCTTGTTTACAGCTGCTGCATGAACTACCTGGAAGGGTGTATGGAAAAGGCAGTTCCTTTCCTGGAGTGGGCACAAGTGCTGCTTCCTGGGGTGCTCTGGGGTGTTTATGTGTGCTACAACTGCTGCCTTATTTCCCTGTGCTTTCCAGAATTTGCCCAAAGGTTGGGAATCCAAATGCTTTTAAACCCAGTCCATTGTCTCCTGTTTCCTCACCTTCCTGGGATTAGGCAATGCCCTGTTCAGTCCTGCATCTGGAATCACTCTGAGTCACAGACACCTGTCTTGTGTTGTTGCTGCCTCTTTGTGGTGGTGGAATTTCTTTGCTTTGCTTAAGTTTAACAAATCTGATACTCAATAATGCACTTTGAGAAGTCTGATCAGTGGTGTTTGGTTCTGTTTTAGGCCCAGATTGCTGCAGAGTTGAACAAGCACTGGCAGAGGCTGCTAGAGGGACTGTCATACTACAAACCACCAAGGTATAGTCACTGCCTGATGTTAGAAATGAATCTCTAATGTGGAGTTTCCTAGTAAATAAAGAAAGGTTAAAGAATATTGTTGTGTGAAATATTGAAAGGTCACTGAAGAAAAAGCAAATGCACAGTTTAACCTTATAGAACTAAAGACTTTGAAATTATGTCTGTTTAGTTCCTTCCTTGGGATTGCTGCATTTTTAATGACTAGAATTTCTTTTCTYTTTAGTACGACTTCAGCAGAAAAAATTAAAGCTGATAAAGATGTAGCTGCTCCACTAAAAGAGTTGGGTCTGAGGGTCAGCAAGTTTTTGGTGAGTGAAGCTGCTCTTTGATTATTTTTTATCGCTGGGATGAATTGTTATTGGGATTCTGATGCTGAAGTAACCTTCTTGATGTTGAATAGAGAGAAACTTAAGGTCCTTTCATTCAAAATAACTTAGAGGATGTTGATGTACATGTTGAGGCTCTAGGTCAAACTTCCAAAGTGATGAGTGACTTTGGGATGCTGTGGCTTTCCTGGTTGCTATTGGTTTGTATTGGGGTCTTCCAGGACAACTGCTTTGCTAAAAAACTGAGCAGTTTTTTAACTGATGTCCCTTAAATCAGTTGCCTTGTTTGACAATCCTCTCAGTTCATCTGCAAGGGTCTGTTTCTTTAAGCCAGAAGCTTAGAGCTCAGTGACTGGTGGTACCTTTATTTAAATGACTGATGCTCTTTTAGCTGAAGTTAAACTGCAGCTCAGTGACTTGAAAGCTTGTGTATTTGGCTTTAAAAGAAGTGCTGATTAAAGCATCTGCCTGGTGCAAAAATATTCTTTTGGCATGTTATTTGTTTTGAAGATAAGAGCTGCCTGAGTATTTGGAGAGCATCTTAATTGTTAATGAATTCAGTTTGCCTTTTATTAATTTCAGAGCATTTCTCTTTCTTTTGTTTAGGGTCTGGATGAAGAGCAGAGTGTGCAGTTGTTACAGTCTTATCTTCAAGAGGATTATAGAGGAACAAGGGACTCCCTGAAGGTCCATAGCTCCCATTTATGTTCTATTTACTCCACATCTTTCTTAATACAAGTAGTTTTTTGATGCAAATGGTCACACGTGAGTCTGAGTTCTGACTGGGAAATGGCTTTGTAGCTTTTCTTCTCTGGAGCTACATCCAKGCTTATCTCTTCCTTCTCGAATCTCTGCAGGAATTCAGCTCCTYTCTCTGTCACAGGAATACAAGAAAGCTACAGATTTGTAAATGAGAGTGGAGACAAAAAWTAAATAGAGCTAAAAATGAGTGTTTTGGCTTTGTGCTTTTGGAATCTGTCTTTCCAAAAGATCTGGAAAGAAAAATTGTCTTTTATTTSTTTCAGTCATTTTGTGATCATATCTTTTGTCAGTAGGTATTTCTTTGCTAGCTATTTTGTTGTGTTTTGTTTACAGACAGTTCTTCAGGATGAAAGGCAGAGTCAGGCTCTGATGCTGAAGGTTAGTCATTTCCATTTGTATTTACTGTAGAAAAGATCTGTTGGCAGCAAACCTACTTTATTTCTATGGAGAATCTTGAAATAATTTAAGTATTCCTTCATATAAAGGAWGGCTCTTAGAAGGTGCTTCTGAATTTGAGGGATCTGCATATAGATTAGAACAGTGTTAGTAATGGCTACAGAAGTGAAATTTTTGGCTTGATATGAGGGAATTTAGCTGGGTAAATGTATATTGCCTTATTTTCCAAAGSTTGTAGGCTTGTGTGATACTGTCTGATGTGACAAGATTGATGATCATTTCTGACAGAGGATAATAAGGATGTCTTTTTGCCTTTCTTTTCCAAATTTTCTCACTTGACAGTGTAATTATAAACCTGTCCTTATGGCARTGCTTTATTAGGTTCTGTAACATTAATGAAATGCTGTTTTTTTTTCCCCAACTTAAAAGCTGCTCAGTTGAAACTCCATCTGTAGTAACTCTCTATTTCTGTGGTGAAGGCCTTGGCAGTGGTTGAGAGAGGGAGGTGGATGAGGGTTGGACACTGTGCCAAGTTGGTATTGATGGCACTTTACATTCACAGCTCGCTGACTACTACTATGAGGAGAGGATCTGCATCCTGCGCTGTGTCCTGCACCTGCTCACCTATTTCCAGGATGAGAGACACCCCTACACAGTGAGTCCTGGGTGTGATGTCATTGAAATAGGCTAAACATGGAAGCTGGGGGGTAATTCCCCACTTGTGTGAAAAGCCCAGGAGTGTGCATGTGTGAAGTTCATGGGTTTGTTTGTTCCTTTAAGGCCCAGTACTTTCAGTGTGTTGAAAAGTTGGACAAGGAACTCGTTCCGAATTACCGCAAGCAGTTCGAAGCGCTGTACAAAGCAGAAGCTCCTACRTGGGAAACACATGGAAATCTCATGGTATTTTGTCTCTTATTATTAATCAAAACGTCTTTCCCTTTACATAGTATATTGGAAAATACATATGTGCAGATGCAGCTAAACAGGATGCTTCTCCTGGTCCAAGAAACATAAAATTTGGTTTCTTTGTAACAGAGCACACTTTTGCTCAGAGACAGAGAGTTTAATGCAAYTTACTGTTCCTTGTAATAAATCTATGGAGAACATTGGGCCAAACAGAGCCATTTATCTGTTGTTGTTCATGATCTCTCTGTATTTAGAGTGGCTTTCCTTGCCATTGAGACAATAGCTGGCTACACAAGCTGCTGAAATGCCTCCACACTTCTCAGTTTCTGACTGTTTTAGCTGCCCTGTGAGCTTTGACATGTGATGGTGGAACTTTYCTTTGTGCAGACAGAACGTCAGGTTTCCCGGTGGTTTGTGCAATGCCTCCGGGAACAGTCCATGCTCCTGGAAGTCATCTTCCTCTACTATGCATACTTTGAAATGGCACCTGAGGAGCTCCTGGCGTTTGCAAAAATGTTCAAGGAGCAGGGATTTGGCACAAGACAAACCAACAGACATTTAGTAGATGAGAGCATGGATCACCTCGTGGATCGTATTGGGTAGGTATTGTGTGTGTTTGAAGTGGGTACAGAGCAAAACAATTTGTTCTTCTCAGGAGAAAATGCATTTATAATTATGTCTCTGTTATTCTGTGTGGGCCATGATTTGATGGGAAATGAGAATCCTGCCAGGTGGCAAGAGAGTTATAAAAAGGTGGAAAATRGTGGAAAAGCCATCATGAAATTTKTRTGACCTCTTTTGTCTGTTYAACCAGAAAAGGTAGTTCTGAAGGTTGTAATTTGTCCTATACCAGCATTTCAAGGCAAAATCTGGCTTATGTACTGGTTATTTCTTGTCATCTCTTATTGCATCAAAGAAAGCTGAACAAAGCAAACTAAAGGTTGYGTTAGAGTTTAAAGAAAAACTCTAWTTCTCAAATAAAGGTTCTGACCTACTTGTTTTTATTCTTCTACTGCTTGTAGATACTTCAGTGCTCTTATTCTGGTGGAAGGCATGGAAATTGACTCCCTCCATGAGCGTGCCTTGGATGACAGGACTGAGGAGCACAAGCTGGCTAACAATCAGCACATCCACCAGGTAAAACACTGGCAGAGTAACCAACCCCTTCCTCAGGCCTAACAATACAGAACTTACTGTGATTATCAGGTATTGCTGTGTCTGTAAACTTCTGATCCTTGAGCTTGTTGGCCAAGTTTAGAAACTGGCATCCACATAACCTGACAAGGACACAATGTGCTTGTTGAGTATGGATTACTTTCAGATCTCAGTTATTTTGCTTATGATTTGTSTCTGTGCAGGAGATGGACAATCAGCTGCTGCAGTTAGGGGATGTCTCACATCATGCTCCAGTGCTTTTGGCCTGGGCTCTKCTCCGTCACACCATAAACCCAGAGGAGTCTACAAACATCATCAGGAGGATGGGCAGCACTGCTATCCAGCTGAATGTCTTCCAGTATCTGACAAAGCTGTTGCGATCCCTCAGCAGTGGGGGCAAGAATGTGAGTTCTTATAATTGTGTATATAAGCTTTTGAAGGTCTTTACCAGCACTTGATGTAAAGCTGTGATGGGAAGCAGTGACTGAACCAATGTCCTTTCCAAACATGCAGTAAAACGTGTTCTGTCATTTCATCTTCTCTCAGTGAGGATCAGAAATCATGTTGGAGCAAAACAGATGTTTTTGCCCAAAGAATAAAAAGAAGCTTTGCAAAATCCTTTTGATTCCTACAAAYGCTGAGTGCTTCTTTTTTTATTTTGATGTCTGGAAGGTGTTTCTAGTGATAATGGTAGTGGCAAGACCTCTCATTTCAGTGAAATATTTCATGTTAATATGGAGCTTAACAAATGACTGCTGCATGTCTTACTGCCGCTTTGCAGCAAGGAGGTGTGAGAAGGGCAGTTACTCAGTGTGATAAAGGAGGCTGAGTAAAGGAGTTACAGTGTGTTTGTCATTCAGTCTTTCCCATAATAGCCTTGTGTACTCTTTCTTTGCAGTGTACTGCCAGCACAGCTTGTATGTGTATTTATGGACTTCTTTCCTTTGTCCTGACATCACTGGAATTACATACATTGGGCAATCAGCAGGTAAGTATCCACAGCCTTTTGCATCTGTTACATAATTTAAAATAACCTGTTATGACTGATGTGCTAATTGCCTATTAAATTGTAATTGTGCATTTCAGACTGCAAACTTTATGTGGCTTAATWGGCCCAAATGAGTGATTTGCTAGTTTTGCAACTGCATTTACACCATGCAAACCTAGTAAACACCTACAGACTGGCTGATTAGTAATGAAGGAGCACATCATGCATTTGAAGTTCTGTGGAAATGAAAGTAATTGTTGATCAGTTATTTCTGAATCAATGGAAATAATACAAACTCAATTTTTGAGTTGGATTTGACATCTTTCAGCCCTCTGCAGGTATCATGGATGTGTTTGTTGTGGCCAGTTCATTCATGATGAGGAGAATGACTTTAGGCTGTGGTCTGGGGGTGGGTGTCTTAGGTATGTTTTGGCTCCAGGAAGCAGTTACATCTTGGTGGGTAAACAAAAACTTAAATTCCAAAGATGTGGCAGAACTTGGTTGGAACAAAATCTCCCTGTGTAAAGTAGCTTTGATTTTTYCCTATCCTTTCTTCCTTTGTAGGATATAATTGATGCTGCATGTGAAGTTCTGGCAGCTTCCAGCATTCCTCAACTCTTCTGGAAGACRGTGAGTGTGTTTCCAACTTGTATGACCTACCTTGTTTATAACTAGGACCTGATAAAAAATACCCTTTTAGGAAAGGAACAGGCTAGTTGTATTTAGTGAGTTGGTTTCTGGAGGGCCTCAGGAGCAAATGTTCATTTGCATCTATCTTTGATTTATTTTTGCCCTTTCCTGCCTTTTAGGTACAGCCTTGACTTTACTCTTGAAAAGGATACTGGAACGAGTTTTAATATAGGTGATAGTTGATAGCAGGGCTGGGGCTGCAAGGGTTGAACTAACTGCTGGCAAAAGCATTGTGCTTATTTTTTGTTGTCACAGAATTAGGATGATATGTAATGCCTTACAGCCTTAATTCTTGCATATAGTTGCAGACTGCCTCATGCTTTAGTCTGTGCAAGAACTGGAGTGATACTTTTGTGCATGATTAATGTTAAATGTACAGCCTAAAAAGGARCTGTAACCTTGTGCTGTACTGACACCCTTTCAGCTTTTCTTTTAAATAATAAAACGTTTGTTTTCTATTTCCACCACCAGGAACCTACTGCAGGTCTGGGTATTATCCTGGACAGTGTTTGTGGGATGTTCCCCCATCTTCTCACTCCTCTCCTTCAGCTGCTCCAAGCCCTTGTGTCTGATAAATCTACTGCAAAAAAGGTACAGGATCTCTCTTGGCGTTTGGGAGGTGATTTATTTCAAGATAGGGATAACATGCTCTATGATTCTTTCTTTCTGTTACATGTATTTATCTCAATTGTAGTCTTAGGTAACAGACTTTAAGCTTTTGTCTAAGAGCAGTGGACAGGGCTCCTTCAGAATCCTGTGCTGCTGCAGGATGCTGCTTTCTGGYTTTAAAAAAAGTTTTCAACTGTAATGGCTGAAGATTAAAGATCCTGACTTATTTTTAGGTGGCACTTTCTTTATTCATCAGATGAGACTTGTCTGAACATGTGGGCTGTGTAATAATGTTTTGGTTGGGTTGATATATTAGAAAGATATTGTACACTTTAAGAAAACTTGCCTATTCCTGGAAATGACCTGGTTGATAAATTTTTAAGAAGCTCTGGCTCTTTGGCTGTGTTGTTGAAGCTCTCTCTGATGCAGGTATACAGTTTCCTGGATAAAATGTCCTTCTATATTGAACTGTACAAGCACAAACCTCCCGATGTGATCTCCCATGAAGATGGCACACTGTGGCGAAGACAGGCTCCAAAGCTCCTATATCCTCTTGGTAAGGAATCTGCTCTTTACCTTTTTGTACTAAGACACTTCGGGGAATTTAGCTCTGTACCTGGCTTCTAACTCATGGGTAAATGTGTGACTTTATTTCATTGCTTCTTCAACCTTTAGGACTAGGTCAAACAAATCTACGGATACCTCAGGGAACAGTGGGCCAAGTGATGCTGGATGATCGAGCTTATTTGGTACGGTGGGAGTATTCCTACAGCAGCTGGACTCTGTTCACCTGTGAGATTGAAATGCTGCTCCATGTTGTGTCAACAGCAGGTGAGACAGCCTGGGAGTATAAAAGAGGATAAATAATTATTAATTGGTATCARTTTGAGGTTAGGAGTAGGACGGAACAGCTCTGAGTATTTTTGAAATAGCATGGAATACATTCTCAGAAATCTAATAGTGATGATGATTATTATTATTCTGTAAAAATCGCTGCAGAAGGCCAAGAGCACGTACTGAAATGAGATGAGGGAAAAGTTGAGATAGATAAATATGGGATATGGGAGATGGATGGTTTTGAATCAGGAAGATAGGTGGTAAGGTAAATGTGCATTGTTCCAGGCTTATTACTGCTGAAGTACAATTTTGCATTCTAATGTTTGGTTTTCTTTACCCAGATGTGATTCAGCATTGCCAGAGGGTCAAGCCCATAATTGATCTGGTACATAAAGTCATCAGCACTGATGTATCAATAGCAGATTGTCTTCTGCCAATCACATCACGAATCTACATGCTCCTTCAGAGGTGAGTCACTGACAGCAGAAGTTCCTGAGCAGATAGAGTGACCTGAAAAATGGCAGATTGCTTATTTTGCCAAGAGCTTCACAAGATGTGTGTCAGTGCTTGAACTCCCCAAGACTGGAGTTCAGCTCTCAAAACTGTTCCAGTTACACACAGTTTAATGTTTTGATGCAGCARAATGGCCCCTCTTTTACTTCTTTTCTGAAAGGTATGCAATTTTATCCATTTAAAGGCAGTTTTTATTAGTAGTTATATTTACATGGAAGAAGGATAAAACATACTATTAGAGCAGTAACTCCCAGGTTTTAAAACAGTTGTACTTAATAACTCCTCTCAGAATKAACTCCCTGAGAATTGATGTTCAGCTGTATAATTATTGTTTGCTGTGACACCCTGCTGTMTTGCCACCCTCGCCTCTGGCAATAAATTGATCTGACTCAGGTGTGAGGGGGAGGTGGCAAGTCTAGACTGAAAGTGTGGTTTCTGGTGACTATTTACCTGCTTAAATTTTATGCATATGTACTTCAGTAGAGACAAAGAAGCTTTTTTGATTAAAAAAAGCAATATAAAGGCTACACCACAGGTGGCAATGCTTTTCATACACACTCTTTCTCTTCTGTAGGCTAACAACTGTAATATCTCCCCCTGTGGATGTTATTGCTTCTTGTGTCAATTGCTTGACAGTCCTGGCTGCTCGGATGCCAGCCAAGGTGAGGAAAGGCCCTGCTGGTGGGAACTAGCAGATTTATATGTAAATGAGAAGAAGTGTCTGTACCTCTTCTCTTGCAGGTTTGGACTGACCTTCACCACACGGGGTTCTTGCCTTTTGTTGCCAATCCACTGTCCAGTATGAATCACATGATTAGGTATTCAAGTTCCCCACTCCATTTTTTTTTCCTAACCTGTTCATAATGTGCCATAACAACTTTTTACCAGTGTGCAATCTCTGCACCTGATGTCTCTCACTCACATCAGAATCCTGCAGTTGATGTGATGTACCCTCTTGCTCATTTCCCAGTGCAGAGGGAATGAATGCTGGGGGCTATGGAAACCTRTTGATGAGCATGGAGCAGCCCCAAGGCGAGTACAGTGTTACCATCTCCTTCCTGAACCTGGTAACAACTCTTGTCCGGGTGAGTGCTTCTGGAATGCTCTGATGTGACACCAGCTCTGAGCTGTTGTGATTGGGATGTGAAATACAGCTGTGAGATCAATTTCTGTGCAGCAGGGCTCTCTCAGTGATCTCTGCTTGACACTCCCTTCTGCACTGCTGTTTGTGCTTTCTCTGATCTGATCCTTAGAAAAAAACCATTTGGAGTCCTCTCAAATGTCTACAAAAGACTAGAAATTGCTTGTAAATGTTCCCATGTTCCATGGTTTTCCCACACACAAAGAAAATAAGGAATATCTTCCTCCAAAAGTTTTCTTGTCCCCCTCCTGGTTAAGTAACATTTCTGTTTCTCCTAGGGACAACTTGGTAACACCCAGAGTCAAGGCCTGGTGCCCTGCATCGTGTTTGTCCTGAAGGAAATGTTACCAAATTACCACAAATGGAGATACAACTCCCATGGAGTGAGAGAGAAAATCGGTAAGGATGTTGGAAGGGGGMGTAGGAGGAGAAGGAAATAAAAGGCATCATCTGCCTTCTCTTTCCTAGCAGCCAATTGGGATTTGCACTGTACATCTGGTATTGTTAGATGCTGTGATTTGTTTGAAAATAGTAGGAACTAGACAAAAGTTCTTAAAAACTGAGTAGTCCATTTTATCTCTGTTTTAGGGTGCCTGATTCTGCAGCTGATCCATGCTATACTGAACTTATGCCCTGAAATGGATCCTCGCAGCAGGTAAGACAGGTGGAATCTCTCAGACCTGCACTAGTCTGGTTTACACTGCAGGAATCACTGTCATTTTGTTTTGGTTTTTGAATTCAAACGACTAGGAGGGAGCTGGCATAGCTGTGTTGTGCTGGTTTCAGCTCTTTGCTGCATTAYTGAGTATAGGAAGGGTAGAAAAAGATTAGGGACAGCAAACCATATTGGTTTCTAGAGATCCTGGCAAAAACAAAAAGAGTACATAGATTTCTTGTGACAGACTGCCATCCACTTTCCTATTTGGTGTATCCACTCTGGTGAAAGGAGAAGGGAGAGTAAAGGAAGGATCAGAAATAAAGAGGTTACTTTGTGGCAGTTTTCAAAATGTAATGTGGCAAAATGCTACTAGTGCTCCTGGTGACACTGTCCTGTGTTTGTGTCGTAGCAATGCCCCCAGCCTTCAGTCCTTGTGCATCTTCAGCCTGGCCAACACGGAGGCAGGACAAGCTGTCATTAACATCATGGGAATTGGGGTGGACACCATTGATATGGTGATGGCCTCCCAGTCCAGCAGGTGAGTGGRGTGTGGCTGTTTGGGCATCTTCTGTGTGCTGATTCTGAAAATGTCTTGACATTCCTCTTTGAATGTTGTGCAAATAATGAATGTTGGTTGCAAACACAATTGCTTACTTTGGTTTCTCTTTGGAAACAGTGATGAGTCCCAAGGCCAGGGCCAGCTGCTGATCCAGACTGTTAAGCTGGCGTTCTCCGTTACCAACAATGTCATCCGGCTGAAGCCCCCATCCAGTGTGGTGTCTCCCTTAGAGCAGGCACTCACTCAGCATGGTGGGTTCTGCTCCCTGGGGCAGCTGTGCTTTTGGCTGATCTGCAAATGGCAGTGTGTGTCTCATTAAAAACAGTAGTTAAGGTTTCCAAGTTACRAAAAGTGGTTGCTACTGATGGGAGAAGGCCTCTTCTCCCTCCTCTAAGGCATTCTTCCCCTCTGGGAGAGCTTTTAAAGGATTAATCAAACATGGCTTATTGTTTGCTGCTTTGTAATGAGATTAGTGTAATTACAGAATATACTAAATCAGCTGCTCTTAGTGCCTGTGGTTGCACCCAGACCTTGTTCTTTTGGGAGACCAACCTAGTTCTCATCTTCTGCTGTGGAAATCATTATCTGGTAAATAGTTAGATCTTGTTGTTATTTCTTCTCTTTGATTTTATTTGTGTTCTCTCCAGGTGCTCATGGAAACAACCTTATTGCTGTCTTGGCCAAATATATTTACCACAAGCATGACCCTGCACTTCCACGCCTGGCCATCCAGCTGCTCAAACGACTGGCTACAGTAAGATAAGACACACCAGTGCTCCTTTACTTCTCCCCATGTGACTGATTCCACCACTGAAATTTTTTTCAAAATAATTTCATCACATTTTTTTTGTATCAGGGGGCTTAGTGCAAGCCAATTGAAGCAGGGTGGACTGATARCTGTAAGTTAGGACACATCAAAAATCATCTAAAGGGCCCTTTAGTTTTTCAGTGTGATCTTCTGCTGTTTCAGAAGTCACTCAGCACTCACTGAGAGCCATCCCTTGAGTGAGGTGTTTTGTGCAAACTATTTGCAGTTTTTGAATAACTTTCTCAAGTCACACTCTTAAATACATAGGCCTTCCAGCTGGAATTGTAACATCTTACTGAGAAGAGGATCCTATTTCAGTTTTTATCAGGTCTTCAACTTTTAGACTTACTCTTTTTGTCTGCTAAATCCTGAATATTTGTAGTTTTCTTAAAGCATATAAATCCAGATCTGGGCTTACTTACTTTAAGAAACCTAATCTCGGAACTGTTTTTCTCTTGGCCCTTTCTATTTCTGTTTATGACCTGTGAGAGATAAGTGAGGTTAGAACAGAATTGCCAAAGAAGAAAATTTGGATCACTTGTCATGTTTCTTCCCATTTCTTCCAATTTAATGGCAATTTACTTTGATATGTTSATAGATTCAATATTGAATATTTCAGAGTTTCAATACAATGCCTATCACCTTTTGTATAGACATTAAGTGTTCTCTACAGCGTGGTTCTTTTTGCCTCTGATGTTTRTTTCCATGGACAGGTTGCTCCCATGTCAGTGTATGCCTGCCTGGGCAGTGATGCTGCTGCCATCCGCGATGCCTTCCTCACCCACCTGCAGAGCAAGATCGAGGACATGCGCATCAARGTCATGATCCTGGAGTTCCTCACAGTTGCAGTGGAGACACAGCCTGGGCTCATTGAGCTGTTCCTGAACTTGGAAGTGAAGGATGGCAGTGATGGGTCAAAGGTATGATAGCAGATACTTGCCCAAGGACTCACTAACCTTTTCGTGCAGTATTGTGGCACTGGATGCTAAAATCTGATAGTTCTTACTTRTAACCTGATGTGCTAATGTAAAGAYTGCAAAAATGCAGGCAGGTTGTACTTGCATTTAATGGATCTGGTGCTATCCCAGTTTCACTTTTCCCTGTAAGCAAAGAGAAACTTTCCCCACTATTTCAAGGCAGATACTGAGTTAGCAAAAGAACACCTACCACACCAAGGGTGCCTGTGACTTGCTCTCTTGACTCTGTGTGCTGTTCTTTAGGCAAMCTTGACCTTAAAACACTCATTTGTGACCCACTGGCAGTGAGAAAGCTACAGATTTGGGTACTATCCACAATAAAATTCTCCAGCATTATAACCTCTTGTAACATCTCCTTTTGCTTTAGGAATTCAGCTTGGGGGAGTGGAGTTGCCTCCAAGTGGTGTTAGAGCTKATTGACTCCAAACAGCAGGAGAGGTACTGGTGCCCTCCCCTCCTGCACCGCGCTGCCATCGCCTTYCTGCACGCGCTGTGGCAGGACCGTCGTGACAGTGCCATGCTTGTGCTGAGGACAAAGTGAGTTGGTGTTCCTCTACAAGGAATTTGCCTTCATCTTTTCCAAAATACTTTCTTTGGTTTGGCAGACTTTTCAGGGACATTTGCATCTTRGTCAGTATGGGCCCTGGTGAGGGTATGCAGTGTGTGGGCTTTCAGAAGCAAGTATATTTCTGTTCCTTTTATACAAAGCTAAATAAACTTGTATTTACCAAARCATATTTTCTACAAAGTTTGGAGCACTCAAAATGCTGCTAGGCACATGGCATGGCAAAAACACTGATACTACTTTTGTTTATGTCTTTTAGGCCAAAGTTTTGGGAGAATTTAACTAATCCGCTCTTTGGGACCCTTCCTCCACCTTCCGAATCATCAGAGGTGAGTTACATCCAAACAAATGAAGGGAATTTTGTACTTCTCAGAAAAGATTTCTAAGTGATGTGTGTGGCTGCTCCCTCTCTGCTTGCAGCTTCCTGAGAGGAGCTGTRCTCAAGTGAGTTAAACACAGACAGGGGTATGAAGTGAATGCTGTTTGGCTTTTCAGAGATTGGGTAGCCATGAACTGTCTTTTGAGATTCTCTGCTCTTTATTCACGTATGAAGCAAAAATAGATTACTGTCAGCTGTAGTAACATTCATAGTGGAAGGAGTGCTGTCTGTAGGGTATCCATATTGTGGGCTTAAGCTGACTGATATCAACAGAGGAATCAATTAGGTTCTTGTTCTTCCTTTCTGTGGGAGTTTTCCCCTTCATTCTGAAAGCCCTGTGCTCTCACGCACGAGGGAATTCTGCTTTGAGCACAGCATTCTGTGCTTACTGCCACCAGTCCATTTTCAAAATGGTATAACTATTGCTATTGTGGGAGGAACAGGTCTACAGAACTGGATTATCAGCCATCCCAATGGATGGGTAGGAGTAAAACAGAATTCCACTTGCTCTGCAGAGCTCAGATTTTGATTTTTCTTTTCATAGCTCAGTGTCTTGGATACCTGTGCCTTAATAATGAAAATCATCTGCTTGGAGATCTACTATGTTGTCAAGTGAGTCCTTGGTTTTTTCTGTCCTTCATCCCTGTCCTTTTTAGTTATCTAAATTGTGTATGCTAACTCTTGATACACCATGTGGTCTTTGAGGGACAAAGCACATGTAATCCTGTGAAAATCTGGRAGTGATTAATGAATGCATTAAAAAGCTTCCTTTTCATAGATTTTCTTCAGAGATCATGCTTTTTCTTCACATTTGATACAAAAAGTGGGATTCCCTGCACAGGTCTAATATGTGGAATAACCTTCACTTGCATGCTGTGTCCTTGGCTTTCCTCCATGACTCTCAGAAGTSTATTTTCTGACCCAAGAATAAATGAAGATAACTTCTCCTCTTGATTTGGTCAGGGGCTCACTGGATCAGTCCCTGAAAGACACGCTGAAGAATTTCTCCACCAAAAAGCGCTTTGCCTACTGGTCAGAGTAYGTGAAGTCCCTGGCACAGCACGTGGCAGAGACCGAGGGCACCAGCTGTTCCTCCATCACCGAGTATCAAATGCTCATCTCGGCCTGGAGGATGCTGCTCATCATCTCCACAAGCCATGTAAGGGCTKCCTCTTATCTTGCATGAAATGAACTTTTGAATTATACAATGTTAACATCTTCCTAGGGCCACTAAGCAGAATTCACTGGTTTTTTTTTCTTTCAGTTTTGTTTGTGTGAACACAGCCCAGGTTGGCATAAGCATGGTGCAGAAGGTTAGAGTGGGTGGTGTTTTGTTTGAATAAAATGAGCATATTATCCTCTCAGCAGAGGAGGGAGGCAGTAAATAATTTGTTGAGGGATTTGAAGATATTCTGTAATCCTGATGAGCTTTTCCTGTGTCAAATGAGGCAGGATACACCATTACAGCATTAGTCATCGCCAACTTCTTGTCAGTGAGTGGTTAATGTAGAACTAAAGTGATTTCTGTAGAACTCAGCAGCTATAAAATTTGATTAATTCTTAAATTAATGAATTGAAACAGTAAACTGATTTTAGGCAGCTTAGAAGATGCATCTTTTGTTGTGCTGATTGATATTTATCTCGGTGGATTTAGGCGGATATCATGCATCTGACCGATTCTGCAGTTCGTCAGCAGTTGTTTCTGGATGTCCTAAATGGCACCAAAGTTTTGGTAGGTGCAGCTTCCTATCAGTTCTCTCATTTCCTAATTGCTWATCTTCTTTGCACTCTGAGGGGTTCTATTTCTGCAGATGCTTGTACTCATAGGGTTTTTTAGAATCTGTGAAATTGGGCTGAAACAGTCTCTTTCCCTGAATAGATGAGCTACTTAAATCTATTTTGTGTTTGTCATTCTGGTCATCACTGAGTAATCCTGTAAGGATGCTGGCTCTGGTCCCTTCAGTGCTGCTGAAGAGCAAACCTGATCATTTGGTGGTGGTGCTTGGGCTGAGCATTTCTGAAGTGTTTTCACATGTGACTGTTCCAACTGTAACTCTTGCAGTATTTCTTCTTAGCTCCAAGTTCCCATGTCAGTGTCCTGTCTGCAGCTGGGGTCTATGCTGTGTACCCTTCTTTTGATCCTGCTCAAGCAGTGGAAAAGGTAGGTATTTKGTTTGGATAATTATTAGTCATTGCTAGAAATAAAAACCTGGGGGATGATGTTTAAATAAAAACTTGGGAGGTTATGTGTAAGTGTTTTGCTCTAATGAGAATCTCTTAGTGATCTGGGGAGAAAACTGAACACTTATTGTATTCTCTTTTTGGGATGTCAAATGTCTCTTGGTTGTTGCTGARATTCTGAGAAATCTCTAGTAGCAGTACAGTTTATTTGGTTTCCTGCTTGCTGGTGAAAAGTACCAAAAGAGCTTTTGTGATAGTTAGTCCTGCTTTCTCACTCTCATTGTCACAATGAAGGGGAAAGGCATTCTCTCATTCTGTGGAATGAATGTCTTCAGTGAGATCCAGGTAGTGACTTAAACTTTACTTGGAAGAACTGCTTTTATTTGTGTGG
Source organism: Malurus melanocephalus (assembly GCF_030028575.1). Taxonomy (NCBI): domain Eukaryota; kingdom Metazoa; phylum Chordata; class Aves; order Passeriformes; family Maluridae; genus Malurus; species Malurus melanocephalus. Next base: position 891,742 of record NW_026623462.1, read on the forward strand.
ATCAGCTCAGTCAAGCCAATATATTTGTTGAGGGATCTTGTCTAATCTGAAGAGCTCTCCCTTTTTGTTGTCAGCGAGTTGGGTTCTGTGGATAAAATCATAAACTCCTTGACGCAGATTCTGGAGGGAGTACTACAGGCAGATCAGCAGATGATGGAGAAAACCAAAGCCAAAGTGTTCTCAGCTCTTATCACTGTTCTGCAAATGAAGGARATGAAAGGTGAGGTGGTGCATGTGCAGGTGTTGAGGTGCCAGGGCTGAACACACTTTACACCCAGTCATATGCAAGATAAACTCATGTGTGATGCTGGTAACAGTGCAGGGTGCTGAATGTAGTCACCAACCTGTGGCATTTCTCTGCTTTTTTCTTACTTTCTTTAGCTAGTTTTGGAAAGTGGTGAGGTTATCATTCATTCACTCTATGTCCATGTCTCATGTCTTCCCTTCTCTTGTCTTCTGACAATAACCTCTGTTTGACCAGTTTGGTTCTTGTGTGTTTTTGGAAACAGCTCAGTGTTTCTGGGGAGGGAGACCCTAATTAGGCTCTCTGATGGAGTGGCTGTAGAGCATAGATTCTGACATGAATTTCTAGTTAGAGATAAAGGAAGACTTYCCAAGACAAGAAAGAGTACCTTTTKTTACAAACCAGAGAAATCAATGTRGTCATTGCTCCTGTCCTTTGTGGGGCATGTGGCATTGCAGTAACAGTTGAAGACCCTCAGTGGAATCTGGGCAGTATTTCTCTGTACAGCACATACAAAGGCAACTGTGATGAGAAGTGTCAGGTTACTTATCTGTGTGTTCCTTGTCCCACTGCTTTGGCTCTGCAAGCCTGTGTGTGTTGGAAAATAAGTAGAAAGTGGAGGGTTGGTTCTAATGGTTCTCTTTGCTGTTGAATTTGAGTTTCTAGTCATGCTGGTAAAAGGTGGTTGATAAGAATGTAGTATTTATATGGACTCAAGACCATAGACTGCACCCAGTCTGTGTGGGCTGGTACCAGCAGTCTGGAGCRATGGGTGGGAATTGCTGTGGTGGAATAATCTGTCCATAGTAGTGCTTGATTTGTGTTCTGATATGTCATGAGTTTATATGACTTTTTGGTAAAATTACATGTTTCTGTTATCCAGGTGACTATAATCCCTTATTATAGCCTCCTAGACTTAAACATCTAACTTAGTCACAGTTCCTCACATTGTTTTGTAGGTTTTGAAGTGAGGACAGAATAAATGCTAATTCCAAGAAATGTGACTCAGTGATGTTACCAGTTAAACTGGAAATTTGAGTACAAKGACTGTGGGTTAACTGGTGTCTGTTGTGTGTCACAGTGAATGACATCCCCCAGTACCCCCAGCTGGTGCTGAGCGTGTGTGAGACTCTCCAGGATGAGGTCATTGCWCTTTTGGACCAGACTCGGCACAGCCTGACCTTGGGAGATGCTGCAGATGACAAGGACAGCATGGAAACAGATGATTCCTCTCGAGTTAAGCACAAAGACCAGCGAGATGGGGTAAAGGACCTGTTCATCTGCTCTGCAGCCTTGTTTCTTCTCCCTAGACAAAAATGTTGTGATGCTTGGAACATCTTTCCCATGGAAAAAACATGAAGCCACTGGTCTTCAAAGGAAGTTTCAGCAGTTTCTATTTCAGAACTACTCCATGTTTTTCTGGCTCACATCAGTCTGGGAAATTGGTGTTGCTGCCTTTCCTTCAGATCTGTCCTAAAAAACRTTGTCACGAGTGCTAATACAGCCAAGAGGTGTGCAGAGTATAATGTGAGGCATACCAGGAGCCTTCATTTATGCTTCTGAGAATGACTGAAATTCAGGTTGCGTTAGTAAATGCTTTGGAGATTTTTCTTGGTACAACCCTGTACCTACCTACCTACCTTTCCTTGTCACTGCAGGTGTGTGTTCTGGGTCTGCACCTGGCTAAGGAGCTCTGTGAAGTGGATGAAGATGGAGACTACTGGCTGCAGATTACWAGGAAAGTCCCTGTGCTTCCTACCATCTTTGCTGCACTGGAGATCAGCCTGAGAGTTAAACAAAACCTTCACTTCACAGAGGCCTCCTTACATTTGCTGCTGACCTTGGCAAAGACTCAGCAGGTGAGACATGCAGAAAAGTGAGAGCACATAGCTGTACACTTTGAATAAGTAAAGTCTGTCTCATTTTTTATCTCATTATCCTGTATTTSTGATGCAGCTGAATGATGAGCTGCAGATAAAGGGGTTTTTTTTTGGAGGCTGGCAAGCAGCAGGGCCTGGATTAGGGTGCCTTGTTCTCCATGGTGGGATGTCTTGGAAAAGCTGCACCARCCAGGCAGACCTGTCATTTGGAGCAGGCACTTTCACTGAATGGCTTCTGCAATGCAAATACCCCCTTGTGAAACCAGCACTGAGTTGGAACCTGCTTCCTCATTAGTTCTAATAAAGTGTTATTTAGCCATTGCAAAATCAACTTGTGTGGAGCTTTAGGTGAAAGCAAGGCTGTTCCAAAGCTCTTTGCAAAGATTATGTACATAGCAAAGCAGGGGAGAAATGGGATTCTGAGTAGTTATGCAGCTTAGATTTTACTTTTCTTGATACTGAATTTTTAACAACATAGAAATGTGTGTAGATGAAAGTTCTGTAAAAGGGTGGTGACTGTGCAAAGCACAGAAATATTTACTGCAACACCAGCTCTTCAGTCTCATAGAGATCAGACACACAGATTCCAACAACAGTCTGTTTTTGCAGGGAGCAGCAGCAATGGCTGGAGCTGGTGTCACCCAGAGTGTCTGCCTGCCCCTCCTGAGCGTGTACCAGCTCAGCACAAATGGAGCCATCCAGGTGGGTGCTGCTTCCTTCATTCCAGGTGGGAATGCTCCTGGAGAGCTTCCCATGTCCTCACAGGCTGTGGTTGGAGCCTCCCAGGTGGGAGGACAGCAGCCACCCCTAGAGACTGGTGACTGCTGGAATGGTGTGGAGGGAAAAAAATTGCTTATTTTTGTCTGTGATTTGTTCAGACATCTGCTTCATCCCGCAARTCCCTGGATGCCCCCTCCTGGCCTGGGGTCTATCGCCTCTCCATGTCCCTGATGGAACGTCTTCTCAAAACACTGAGATACAACTTCCTGACAGAAGCACTGGACTTTGTGGGTGTCCATCAAGAGAGGATCCTTCAGGTGTGCCACAAATTTCCTCTGTGCTAGTTAGCCTGGCTYCTCTGTTCCAACAGCAGTGGAAATGAGGCAGAAAGGGCAGAAGCATTGAAAAGTCACTYCTGCCTTGGGAAGGGTGGAAAGCGGAAATAACTGAGGAAGATGGGATGTTACCACATCTCTCTCTTATCTGTCACATCCCTGATTTACTTCTCTGTCCTTCCCAGTGCCTGAATGCAGTACGGACCGTGCAGAGCTTRGCTTGTCTGGAAGAGGCTGATCACACTGTTGGCTTCATTCTTCAGCTCTCAAATTTCACAAAGGAGTGGCATTTCCACCTGCCACAGCTTATGAGGGACATGCAGGTAGGAATCAGGATATTGCCTTGAACTGCAGGGATTTGGATGTCTTTAGAGAAAATGGCATTATATCACATTTTTATTACTGCTCCTTTAATGGGAATTACAGCTGAGGTTATTTAACTGCCCATTCTGTCAGTACCTTGTCTTCAGTGAGGAAATGTAACTGTTGGAGAGAGAGAAGTGATAGCCTGGAAAAGTAACTTGGGGAATTCAGTGGCTTACTTTCAGTTCTTARTGCCAGGTAATATTACAAAAGACTAGGAAATTAAGAGACCATGTAGATCCCTTATGATCACAGTGCTCTGTTTGAATTTTCTGGCTTCCAGTCATGGTATTGAATGGATGGGATTTGAGCTTTTATGAGATTTCTCCCTGACTTTATTTCTTTCAGGTGAATCTGTGTTACCTGTGCCAGGCCTGTACCTCTCTSCTGCACAGCCGCAAAATGCTCCAGCACTACCTGCAGGTGAGGATTCTACCAAACTTTTAAGTGTTTCATGCTCTGTTAAAAGGGAACATTATTGAGAATCAAGGGTCTTGGATATTGAGTTGATAATTCTTGTGGTGATTATTGACAACCATCAACAACTGTTTGCATTTCCTCATAGCAAAAAAAAAGTGCAAAGAGCTGTCCGGATTCTGAAAACCTCTGGACTGTGTAAAGCCTGTCCTAGATAACCAGCAGCCTGTGCTGAATGGTGYTCTTGTCATAATACAATGCAGCAAGGAGGGTGCATTGCTGTAGGAGTCTGGAGTGCCATTCATTAAGCCACTGTTGACCTGGTGTCCTTGATTTGATTTAATTTGTTGAAAGGAGGTAGTTCTTGGGATGTCTTTAGAGGTGGAGATGATGCATTGCTGCTGCTGTGGTCCATGAGCATGGCTCAGGCTTGGTGTTGATCATTCTTTTTCTTGACTGTGGAATCTRAACAGCCTCTGCAGCTGCCTCCCTGCAATGCAGTGTCTCCCCAGCCCACACCAAGTGTMGATTCTCAGTAGGTGACAGACTTTGGGTGCCTGATTTCCTCATTCTCTTTGTTCACAGCATTTTTTTCTCCTCAAAACATTTGTCTTAGTGCAAAATAATCATTTCTGTATTCAAGACTTTCTCTTTTCTTTCTCTACAGACAAAAAATGGCGATTCCCTTCCATCCAGTGTCACTCCCCGAGTGCAGCGTAATCCACAGGCYTCCTCCAAACACCCCAGCCCCGAGTCAGAGGCAGCAGAGCAGAAGGCCCTACTCACAGTGCAGTACAGCCTCCTCAAAATCCTCAGCAAGTCTCTCGCTGCCCTGCGCCATTTCACCCCTGATGTCTGCCAGATCCTCCTTGACCAGGTGGGGAGAGAGCAGAGGTGCTGCTCTCCAGGGGGGTGGACTTTACACCATTTCTGGGATGTTCTGGGTCTGTGTGTCCTGCTCAGTACAGTGACCCCACTGTACACCTGCCTGCTGTTCTGCATGGAGCAGGAAGGCAGGACATGAGGAGCTCCCCTTRGGAATCAGTGTGAAGAGAAGACTTGGCTAAGCTTTTGTTTGCTCTACACAAGGCTGTGTATGTGTGACCTTAGTGGAACAGACAATAACCCAGTTGGTTTGTACCTTCAGTACACCATTCTTCAGGAAAAATCCTCTTGTCATCCTCCTGTGCTGGTGTGACCCAATGCCTGGTCTCCTGGTTTGGGAAAGGTTTAATCCTTGATTCTGGCAGTGTCCTGCTGCTAACTGTTGGATAGGGAATGTCCTTTTGTGCCTCTGGGAGCAGCCATTCCCTTGGTGTGCCAGTGATGGCAGCTGTGTGAGGGGAGCCATGGAGTCTGCTTGTGCAGTGCTGTACAGGACATTTTACTGCTCCAGCTGTACACCTGAGATTTGGGAAATTATCACAGTGCTTCTATTTCTCTATATAAAAAGTGTGATAAGGGACTGGGTATTTCTGTTCCTATGGCAACACCATACTCATGGCCTCGGGGTCTCCTCTTTCTGTTCCTCCACAGTCACTGGACCTTGCTGAGTACAATTTGCTCTTTGTCTTGAGTTTCACCACACCAGCCTTTGATTCGGACGTTGCACCTTCCTTTGGGACCCTCCTTGCCACGGTCAACGTGGCCCTGAACATGCTGGGAGAGGTACTGGCCCCTTCCCCATCTGGGAGCACAGCAGTTGCAGTGATCCCAGAGCAGGAGTAGTTCTTTTGTATCTCCTGTGTATAATGCCTGTCTTTTTTTCCCCTCCAAGATGGATAAGAAGAAGGAACCTTTCCCTCAGGCTGCAGGGCTGAATATGCAAGAGGGAACCAAAACCCTCAAGTAAGTTTCTAGTTACKTGATGTAGTTACAGCCAAGCAGCAGAACTCAGAGCTCCTCAGATCAGAGATGAAATTTAGAGGCATTTGTGTAGCTTTGTACATCCCTTGTGTGTAAAGTCTTTCAACAGCTATTTGACCTGGAAACCAAAATGTGCTGACCTCTCTGGCTCCTGCTGATTTGTGTTTCTTTGTACAGGTCTCTGCTCATGTTTACAATGGAGAACTGTTTCTACCTGCTGATCTCSCAGGCTGTTCGGTACCTGCGGGACCCGGCCGTGCACCCCCGGGACAAGCAGCGGATGAAGCAGGAGCTCAGCTCGGAGCTGGTGAGCACCTTGTGCTGTCCTTCTGTTCACTGTGCCTTGTCTGTGCCTGCCCATTTCCCAGCATGAGTGAACAGCCTTGGGCTGCACGTACTGGCACGTTCCTGTGCCATGGCACCCTGTTTGGGGAGGGAGAGGGTGTGTGGTGGAAAGACTGACCTGTGACACGCTCTAATTTCAGAGTACGCTGCTCTCCAGCCTGTCCCGTTACTTCCGCCGGGGTGGTCCCTCTTCACCTGCCAGCGGGGTGCTTCCCTCTCCCCAAGGAAAGTCTGCTTCCAAGCTGGGTCCAGAGGGGCAGGAGCCCTTGTTTCAGCTCGTGCAGGCCTTTGTCCGGCACGTGCAGAGATAGATCCTGTCCTGGCCCTGCCTCCCTTGTCAGGACTTGCAGCAGAACAATTCACGTCCACCACAGAAGGCATCACCTTTGACAGAGCTGTACCAAGGACTGGGAAGGGAGGGAGGCCAGGTGTGGGCAGTGGTGTCACCTGAGCAGTGAGATCCCATGGAACTCTTGCCACCCAGGAGCAGAGTGAATGTAAGGAGAGCCCAGCTGGCTCTCCGGTGACCAGCCCACGTGCACAGCCTGCTCACTCTATCTGCCAGAGCATCCTGGCTGGGTACAAGCACTGAACACTCAAAACCTTTATTTTTATAGCTTGTACCTCAGCTGGGGAAGCTGTGGCTGGATGGAGAGAGGAGACACTTTCTGCTGGGCATTAACTCTGCTCCTAACACAAGGTGCAATCTGTCTCTCCCACGTGGAGTCCAGCTAAGGCACACCCAAGGGATCAGCCAGCAATTCAGAGACCATCTTTCTATGGCTATTTTTGTACTGAATGGTTCAAGGCACGATGGTGTATGTGTGCTCACGCCTTCCCTTCACCCTGCAGTCTGTGTGTTGTGTGTGTTTCTGATGAGCAAGGCCTCACWTAAGGTTTTTACGTCAAAATTCCATTGCTCCAGTCTTGCAGGTTTTTGTAACTGTGCCCTATTTATACTGATATTAAAACCTTTATAGACAGCAGCTGTGTTTGTGGGTTTGTGTTGCACGCAGCAGCACCACTTCTGCAGTGTCTGGGTGGTGGTTCTGCTGAGCTGAAGTCCCAGCTAACACTTGGCTTCTGAGTGACAATCAGAAACCTTCTGAAATGCCTGCAATTAAAGGCTGATTCCCTGGGTTCCCCACACCCACTCCCTTTCTCTTACTCCCATATTGGGGAACTCGTAGGAGGTTTGAAATGAGCAGCACTATGAAATACTCCTCGGGGATGATTCCCCTGCACACGGTGCATTGCGTGGTGTAGGTCTAGATTAACAAACTCTTTAAGGTTCTGAGGCTCAGCGGGTATTAAAGATGGTCAGAAAAGGTCAGTGATAATTGCTTAAGGTACAGCCTGAAATCTAGACAGACTTCTCTAAGATAAGAAATCAATTTTCAGTGTAGCTGTGAGGTTTTAACCTACCAGTTSTTTCCTGAAGAGACACTTGATTGCTTTACCAGCCAGAACCTTTTTAATTTCAATGGTTTTAAGAGACTAGAGCTAGAAAATGAGATTATCTTGCTTTGAAGTTATTTGGGCTTTCTTACCTTGTAAGCCTAAATGCTGGTAATATCCTGGCACATTTGATCTAGTGTCMTGTGCTCTGAAGGCTTTGGAAGGATTTGAACTGGCTGGAGTAGCATGAAGTAGAAGGGAGAGGGGCTTGTGAGGTGGTGTGACAGTCCTAAGGCMAATGGTGTTTCAATGGGGCAGCCTATAACCAGGAACACTTTGTACCATGGGGGAACTGAGTGTGACCATGGAGAGTTGGAGGTGAACAACTGTGCAGAGGCAGCAAATGGATGAGGGCAGCCCTTGGGAGGGAAAGCAAAGCTGGAATCTGGTCCATCTGAGCAGGTTCAGCTACAGCAGGGGCTGCTGCTTGACTGCACTGGTCAGGATTTTCCTTCTGTTGCGGCTTTGGAAGTTAGTGTGTTCATCTTTGTGTTGGTGTTCAACACAAATAGATTTTTCTAGATGTTTATTCAAGCACTACAGTAAGCTGGTGGTGCTTGGCAGGAGCCTTTGGTGTCAGACAGCAACGAGCAGTGGAGGCTGTTGGTGTTGTAGAGCTCCAGCAGCATTTCAGTCCTGARTTGTCCCTGTCCCTCAGGCACAGARGGGATGGRTCCAGCCAAGGGGGGATCTCCCCTGACATCTGCAAAGAAGCAGCACAGGAGTCACCTTCCTGTACAGAATCAGGAGTAGCAATAGATTTTCCATGTGCTCTTTTTCTGCTGTGGAGAGAAGAGKGCTGGTGCCAGGAAGAGAATTCCTTGTGGCTGCTCTGAGGGAAGAGACACCATTTTCTGCTTCATTAAGCTGCTGATGTTTTTCCTCTTTAATGTACCAAGGAGAGGAATAACAGGGAAATGGGGATCTCATTGGCCTGAGGGAAAATAAACATGGTGAAGGGAAATAGGCAGGGGTAGATCTGTCAAAGATTCAGACTGTGGGAGTGGTGATCCTGGCAATTGTAAAACTAACTAGAACAGGAAYATAATTTGATTTCCCTGTTTTCTTTAACTAGAACAGCCAAGCATTATTGCTGCACTACAGAGCATYTCAACAGCTGCTTTTCCCAGGAGTTCCTTCCAAGATGGGTGTTAGGGACAAGACTTTAGGATTTTAGATTAGCACCAGATCTAGTTTCCATAACAACTAAAAAAGTCTGTTAAATCTAGAATAGCACTTGGGTCTCTCAGCAGCTGAAGTCATCCTGCTGCTCTATTTTTGCTTCAGGTGCAGGAGGAGCTGTTGTTTCTCAGAGCCCCTGAAGCTGTAGTACAACTGAGATGTGTCAGCTGGGAAAGGAASCACAAAGCTCTGCCAGTGTGTTGGGAGTGTCAGGTAGGACAGGAAGGATGAGCAGCTTTGTTTTGCTTTTACCCCCAGCTTCCAAGCCTGGAGGGCACTGCTTTGACCTGAGCTGCTCCCTTTGCCTCCCTGTCTGTCCCCAAAGCCCTGTGGCCAGAGAGCAGGGACAGCCCTGAGCCCACAGAAGATGCTGAGGCAGGAGGTCAGGCAGTTTGTTTATTGGCAAATAAGTGCTGAAACCCATGAGCCCCACAAACACAGGTGCTCAGTGCCCTGTTACATTAGAATGGTCACAATACCTTTGGGGAAAGTGCAAAAGATCAATAAACAAGCAAAGTTAGTTCTGACATACCCAAGGGAAGGTTGTGAACAGAGAGCTTGGTGCAGGTGAGCTTCTCTTCCATCCAGTTTGAGTGGAAACCTCGTGACACATCRAGTGCAAGTTCTTTAGGTGAGCTCTAGCTAAGAGTTCATAGGGTGAGCAGGCACACACACACCTGAGCTAAAGCACCCCATCCTCCCAGGRCAGCCTGGGTTATGGTGTGTGTATGGCCAAGAACAGCTCCTTGTTGGGGTCACAGCAGGTGGGACTGTCCCTTTCTGCACTAGGATGCACCAAGTCTGTTCACTGCTGACATGGGGGAAACATTCATTAAACCAGTGGAAATAAAGTCAGGCTGAAACATGCCTGGACAGACACACTGAAAGAAAAGCCTGGACAATAACACAGGGAGCAAAGCTTGTAAAAAGGCTTGTAAACTTTGCAGTCCAAGAGCAGTTTCCTGGAGGAAATGCAAGCGAGATGCATGGTCCCTTGCACGCAGCTTTGGGGTTAGGCCCTACAGTAGCAGGTTGGTCTCCACAAAAAATCTCCTTCCAGTTTTGGGGACAGGGGTGGGTGGGAGCCTCAGGCCCCAGGAGGGTGAGTGTGGCTCTTGGTGCACTGCTGGTCTCCCACGGGTGAGCAGGTGGGTGGGTTTAACAGGTTCCTAAATCCTAAATGCAGCCTCCTTGCCTTACGTGCCAGGATGTGTCAGAGGGGGTGTGTGGGACACTTCCCACTGGAATGCTYGATGGCTGGACTTGGGCAATTCTACTGCTGGAGAAGAGAGGAGGGGAGGGGCAGACAGGCACTAACCCCTGCCAGACACGAGGGAAGTGTAACTGGGGAGCAGCTGCTGAGGGACACAGCTCACTCACCCGGGAAAGCCACTGCGAGGAACAAGAATAGGGCAGGGAAGGGGAAAAGTAATGGAGGAATCTTGTGCCATCAGGACTAACCTCAAAGCAGGCTGCACTGGGAGGTAACGAATTCAGTCTTGGGTGTCATCAGCCCTTTCCCAAAGCCTCACCATCACACTTAGACCTCTTTCCCACAATTCCCATATTAGCAATGGAGTGTTGACCCTGAAGAGAGCAATGGTCTCGGATGAGGAAATCYGCATTAGAAGTGCCAGATGAGGGGTGCATTCTGCTTGTACATTCTTCTTCCTTAGCATTTAACTTAACAGTTCCAAGTAAGTGACAGGAACTTTCCCTTTCTGGTTCCCTCTTTCTCCTATGAGCCAGTCTGGATCCATGCCTGGCAGGCTGTACACAGTGATCATCTGGGGAGAGAAGACAGCACATTAGACAGGACTTTACTCTGCAGACAGAGCCAAGAACTTCAGGCAGATGGGGACTGAAAGAACACAAATTCCTGAAGTTCATTTAGCAGGCATCTGTACCCTTTCCATGGAGCTATCTGCAGCTTTAACACAAAATCCATGGAAAACTGCCCAGTGATGTCCCTCTTGCTTTTTCATTCTCTGGAGTGACTCAAGGACCTTTTACATGTTGCTGTGTCATCCCTTCTCAATATAGCAGTTCAGTCTAGAGAACAGAAAAGTTTCCAACKTGCTGATTTTTCCTTTTTTCTCAGCATGATTACAGCAGGCTTCCAGCCAGTAGCTTATCCCAGGCTCTGGATAAGGCAGCTGTATTTGAGGGTCAGAGTGAAGATACTGAGTATTGGGAGATTTTATTTTGGGTACACTTGGGCTCCAACAGAAATTGAGTTACTGGGGTGATGTTAAATATTAAATGACTATGAGTTACAAGCTCACTGCAACTCAGCAGATATTGGTGTTCAGGTAGATTCTGTTAGTTCCATAAAGCATGTTTTAGGAACAGGAAAAAGAATCAAAGCCCTTCTTGGGCACACCATGGGCTGTTGGGCAGTTACAGCCAAACCCAACACTCAGAAAAGTCACCAACCTCATCTGCAAGAAGTGCCAGCTCGGTGCTGTCAGCTGCTTCGTAGTCGTAGAGGACTCTGGCCCTRCGTGTCCCACTGGCTGGAGGCTTCACCTCGTTGGGGTTCAGCACACCCTCTGCCACGGTGTTGGGCACCCCAACGATGGTGGGCACCACGGGGATTGTGGGCACGGCAGGGAGCGAGGCAGCAGCGACAGCTGGAGGAGAGGTAGCGGCTGCGGGAGACGCCGATTCTGCGTTGCCTACGAACGTGCCTGAAAAACTTACACAGGAGARAAAAGCAGAGTTCAGCGAGGCTCCWGCCTGAGGAACCAYCAAGAGCTCTTTCTTTCAACAGCTGCGCTGCAGAGATGATGCTCAGAGTTGGAGCCTACACTTGTAACATACCCACACTGCCCTCCATGTGGGGAAACCCTCAGTTCTCAGGTGCTGAGACTGCAGCAGGTGACTTGTCTGCCTGCTGTGGCTCCAGTGCCCTATTTCAGGACTGGCAGAGCACCAGACTCATGTGTGAACCTGCAGAAGGGGCTGGGCAGGTGCTGCTCTCAGCTCTGTTGGACTGGATCCATCGTGCTGTGTCCTTGCCCTGCTCTCACATGGTCTGTTACCTGTTCTGCCTCCCAGTCCCTCAGGAAAGGGATGGACATTGCTGCTGCTGAACTGGATGCCACAGCTGGAAGATCCCAGGCTTTGGGGCTCTCTAGGGAGAGACAGGAGTGGCGCTTGGGCTCCATCTTAAGGGGGTGCAGCTCTGGCCCTGGCAGTGATCACATAGAGACCCCAGAGTCCCTGAGTGAAGGAGAGCCCTCAGAGCTCATCCTGGCCAACACTGTACTTACATTTCTCCTTTGGAGCTGCAGGCATGGAAAAGAATGGAACAGGAGTGTGAGTGATCACACAGAGGCACCAGCCCCTCCTGGGTCAGACCCCCGTGCTGGTGTGACCATACCAGAGAGAACAGCCCAGCCCAGCCCACGGATGTGCAGCCAGCAGCACGGAATATGGGATCTGGGATTCATTACTCCTGCAGCAGAGCACGCTCAGGCTCATTGCTTGGCAACAGGAATTTGAGCCCTGTGTGATTTAACTAATTTAGAGGAAGAATGTTCAAACTCCCATGGCCATTGTGCTTTGAGAGGAAAAACCCAATGGCAAAGCCTGCTCTGAATGCACCACCACCACCACCAGGACTGGTCACCACTGTAAATTCAGGTCTGTCAGAGCTGGGAGGGCACTTTATAACTTCTGCCCAACATTAYGATGTGGGAGGGGGAAGGAGCCCTGAGCTGAGGGTAAGGAGCTCAATAACCCTCAGAGAAGTAAAAGCAGTGTCTTGTCTTACCTGCCCAGTTGCTTCTGCAGGTCCAGCATGAACTGGTAGCACTGAGCATAGTAGTGGGTCTGAGACTCCACAAACTCATGGAGACAGCGAAGATGATTCACCTGGAGGGAGAAGGACCATCAGCCTCACTGAGTTTGGTTGCCAGGCACAGCAACTCTCTKGCTGCAGCTACCACCCCCACCCCCCACCCAAGATAGCCCAAATTTCCCACCTCTCCTTCCTCTGTACTGCATGCAGGATTCTGGGCAGGTGCCAAGAGTCTCTGTGGTCCCTGCCACCCCCCAGGTGCCCAGGAGGACTCACGTGTGTGCTGCTGATCCCCTCCAGCAGCAGCCGGGTCACCTCTGCCTGCCGGTCGAACTCGGTCTGGGTGAGCCTCAGCTCGTGCTCCGCCTGCAAACGGGACAGGGGCTCAGGCAGCACAAGGCAGGAGCTCTGTTCACACCTACCTTCACACCTCCCCTCTGGCAGCAAGGCAAGGGTGCAGCTGTGGCACTGAGCATCAGGCACAAGGGACCCTGGGCTGGGATCCCAGAGACCTCTGCCTGAATTTCAGCTCGATTCCTGCTCARTCCTGCATTGGATCACCATTGCAGGTGATGGAATGGCAGCTCAAAACTAATACACCAGGCAGGGAAGCTCCTACTCCCACAAGACTAGAACATGGAGAGTCTTTAATCCTGAAGTACGTGGAAAGCCAATCCCATGCCARCCCTGGTCCCTTTAATCCCCTCTTTCTGCACCTGCAGGCATAACAATATCACAGCCTCCTCAGTTTCTCYCTGGCTTTCCTTTTTATCACCACAGAACAAAGGCTGAGGCCAGGCAGCATTTACCAAATTGCTGCTGCTAATTAAATCTGCAATGGAGATGAACATCTCACTCCAACTTCCACCCAAGGCTCTCCTTTGGGGCTGGTTACTGATTCTGAGCCAGGAGGAATTAAACACCAGTGAACACCAGGCAGCTCCACAGCAGGCTTTGGGAATTCAGAGACAGACTCACACTGGAGACCCATTTCTCCCCCACCAGCAAACAGTGCATTTACACTGGGGAAGATGTGCAGTACCAGAATAGCCAGGTGGACCCAACAGGAGACCCAGTATTCCCAGCAGGACAAGCTGGAGATGCTGCTGGGGCCAGTACAGCTCTCATCTGGTACCAGCAGTACCAGTGCAGAGCCAAGCTACAACAAAGAAATGCTTTGACTGTCTTTTAATCAGATTTGTCTATTTTAAGCTGCAATTCAACTGATCTATTTTCTTGCATCCTCTGTATGAAGGGGATTATTTAAAGGAGAGGGGGAAACATAACAGGAAATACCAGTGCAATGCCTTCAAAAYACCCAGTGATTCCTGCCCCCTGAGCTGAGGCTTCAGTATTCACAACTACTTAAAACGTGTGCCAGGCAGCCTCAGCTCCATTTGGCACTGCCTGGGATTTGCCTCTCCCTGCCAGCTCTGAGCAGTTGCAGGATGCATTTTCCTATAAAACCACAGCTGGATGTGACCTGGGAGGCCCCTTCCAGTCTTGTGCTTCTCCAAAACATGGAGAATTTTGACATTTACTTAAATACTTTGGTCTATCCGAGCAGAATAGCCCAAAGAGAGAGGATAGAGGAGCAGATCCTTGCATGCTCATAGCTGACTGCAGGCAGCTTGTTTGGTTGAGGGACTGAAGGATTTAAAGAACAGCAGAGCAGGTGCAGGAACAGCCAATCCATTCTGAGGATGCCTTTGGAATCAGGAAGCAGCAGGCTGCTCTCATGCACAGCACACAGGAACTGCGGCCACCCTGCACTTCAGGCCTCAGGCCAATGCCTGCTGGGGGTGTTCATGGTGTAAAAAGCAAAAGTTATCCCAGAAGGTGTCTCTGGAAGCTCCATGCCATGCTGGAGCTCCACACAGAGCTCACCTTGCTCTCTGCCCTCCATCCATCTTCATGGATAAGTCAGGCTTCCCTTCCAGAGCCTCCATGCACCAGAAGGGTGAGTGCAGCTCACCCAGAGAGAATYAACTCCAYGAGGCTCCAAACCTCCTCCCTGACYGAGCTGTTCCTGCAGCAGCTGAGCTGTGCACAGGAAATGCTCTGTCCTTGCTCCAGCTCTGTGTGGAGCCCACTGGATGGGGGCCAGGGCGTCCCAGAGGCACAGGGAGAACTGGAGCCTTGGCCACAGGAGCAGAGCTGAGCCACACCTGGAGCATCAGCTCTGCTCCTGTCACTCAGTGCAGGGTTCTGAGCTGCCTTTTACCACCCTCAAACACAGCCCTGGATGCCAGGGAAGCATYTCCCACCAGGSACAGCCAACAGGCCCAYRGCTCTTCCCAARCTGCTGTCACTGCACCGAGCCACASASTGGGAYCAGGGCTGGACACAAAACAGCCCCTGATCCTCCCTCCTGCCTGCCAGCAGGACAGGCTCCACAGCTCYCCCATCCCCTGAACACCCCCAGAAGGTTTGAGCACAATTCCAGCTGGGTACTTACCTTTTCCACCTCGTCGCTCCAAAGCTGCAGGGGCCACAGAGCAACAGGAAAGGAGATCAGTGTTGGAGACGTCGAGAAGCACTCGGCATTAACACCACYGGGCAAGGACGCTCCGTGGACACAGCAGCCAACTCCAGGGAYAAGCCAGCCCTTCACCCAGCAGCAGCTGCCAGTTCCATGCCCCTTCCCCTCATTCCTGCACCCCTGA
This sequence comes from Malurus melanocephalus, assembly GCF_030028575.1. NCBI lineage: Eukaryota > Metazoa > Chordata > Aves > Passeriformes > Maluridae > Malurus > Malurus melanocephalus. Next base: position 907,023 of record NW_026623462.1, read on the forward strand.
GCTCAGTTTCACAATGGGAGAGCRAGTCCATGCCACCAGAGCCATTGGCACGGCAGYTCTGCTCCCTGCCAGGGCTGCTACAGCCACGGCATTCCATGGGCTCCAGGAAAAAAAGGAYCAACTCTGCACAGCAAGGCTCAYTTTGCTGGAGCTGCAGAGATTGGTGGTGAAGGACAGCCCTTCTTTAAGGATAGTGGAGAGGAAAGTGAGCTTTTTGAGCTCRGGCCACACAGAAGCCAGTGTTCCTCACCCATGGTCCAGAGAGCTCGGATTAGTGGGATAATCCACCCAGCCTGCACTGCCAACAGACCTGTTCAGCCACAGCAAGGAGGAAGCAGGGGCTGGATGCTGCCTCTGAGCCAAAAATGTTACACGACTCCTTCCTACTGTCCTCACCCACAGGGGAACACCTGGGACAGCAAACACTGGACACCTCCAGCTGCTGGTGGGATCTGGCTCCAGAACACGAAACAATGAACAGAAATCACACACAGCAATGGCAAAGGGAGAGAAGAGGCAGAAAAACACATTGATCCTTTCCAGAGGTCCTTGGCTTGGCCTTTCCTCAGCAGCCAACTACTGCCTCAGTCCTGGCAATGTGAAATCCCCCTGGATCTGGGAGCATGCCTGCCTCCAGCTTTACTCAGATTTATCCCTGGGCTAATACACTGTGTGGCTCCTTTTTGGACAGCTCGGAGAGCAGAAAAGGCCATGATCTGCTACTGTCTTCCCTCAGCTCAGCTCAAGCCAGAGGAGTCCTCTTCAAGGTACTCAATATGTTTTTCTTGGAATCATTCCTAGGAGTACAGCGTGTGGCAGGGTCTGAGAGAAAGGGATATTTAGGCTTGCACAGCCCACGTACACCTTCTTACACAAAAACAAAAGGTCAGTGTGGGAGAGAGGAGAAGTGGCTCCTCAGCCTCCAACTTGTGCAAAACAAGGGAGGTGCTTTTTTTTTATTTGGTTTAATTCCATCTGAGCCCTCCTGTTGTGGAAGGGGAAAAAAAATAAAAGCACCGTGTTATCCACCTCTCCAAAAAAACAGCAAGGTAAATTTAGAATCCAAATCAGAGCCCTGCTGAGGGCCAGTGGTCCAGGAGAGAGCTGACCTGTTTGCTCACCTGTAAGACAAAGCTGTTACCTTGGGCATAACCAACCCCTCTCTCCAGAAAGGAGCAGAGCTCTAGAGCGAAGTGAGCAGCAGCCACTGCTCGGAAAAGAAGAAATTGCACAAGRACTCTGGCCTGGAAGAAAAGCAGAGCAACAGGATGAAGAGCTCCTAGCCTGCTGCAGTGCCTGACCCTGGGGATGAATGCTGGGATTAGAGAGCTCGCAGCAAAGCAGCCCTGCCTGCACGGAGCTGGGAGCAGCACGGGCTCAGCCTGTGGTTCAYTAATTAGAGAWGGAAACTCTAATTCAGGTCACCCCYGCCCAGTGCAGTTGGACTTCAGGKGGCCCTTCACCCACCAAATTCAGCCTCTGAAAGAGTTTTGGAAGCCACGAGGCCTGACACTGGCCAGGCCAGCACATTTCTTACTGGCTCTCCTGGAAGGTGGCCCTGCTGCCCAACCTTCAAACCCGACTGGGGTCAGTGCTGGCTGCTGTCCCAGAGCCCTGCTCTCACTGCCCAGTGCCACCAGCACTAGCAGAGCCTGATGAGGCAGCACTGAACTAGGCACACATGTCCCAGGGTAGACACTTGCTGGAGGAAAACCTCCCAAAATCTGTTCTGTCATTATGCTCCTGTATGCCCAGAGCAGCTTTGCAATGGAGCAGAAGCTCCAGGGCACCTTTTGGGGAGGGCTGCACGTGTCCAGCTGAGTGTCTGGGCACTCCACGAGATGCCAATGCACACTGTACCAATGTCTTCAGGTGTGCTTTAGCCTTGGGGAATGCTGAGCACASCCTGGTCTCTCCAGAGGCAGGGAAAGCCCAGTTTCTCTCCTCTGATTCTCCTAGAGTTTAACTGCAGTCCCTTGGAACAGACCTTCCCCAGRGAAAAGCCAGAGCCACAAGCTGGCTCTGATGTGCACTAGGACACAGGAGAAGTGTGCAGTTGCTGCAGCTTCACCAGTATCAGCTTCCTCTGCAGGACTCTCATCACTGAGCCTGTGACCAGTGGAAATTGTTTTCCAGGTATTGGCAAAGCTATTTCTGATCCCAGCATTGCTCTCCAAGAAGGTCAGGACAGATCCCCCTAGGAACTAACACTGATGCTGTCAGCTCAGACRCAGCTCYGTCTTCATATGGGATGRGTTTYCCATTGACCAAATCCAACTTGTTTCCATGGTGTTTTTGGTTTGTGAGAAGACTGGGCTCTCCTTTTTCATATCTGCAGATCCCATTCCCAGATTATCCTATTAACAGGCATCAGTGTTGTTCTAAATGCTAGTTAGAAAGCAAGATGATCAGTTTTCAACATTTTAACGAGAAATGTGACATTGTGCAATGGGGAGCCATGAACACAGCATGGGAAGTCAATTGCTTGGCCACATCCACTCAGTGCAACAGAGCAGAGATGCAGCAGGCTGTTCACCCACCCTGGGCACATCTGGCTGTGTAACAGCTGCCAACAAGAGGAAAGCAGGGGAAAAATGATCTCTGCAGAATAGACAAGCCTGCATTGCTACTGGTGGCAGAGAGTTTCCTCCACCTTTGCTTCTCTTGAGCAGTTACAAAGCCTCTGACTCTGACACCACGGTACAGATCGGGCAGTCACACATGTGACACTGCCACTGTATAGCTGGAACCATCCAGAAAGGCCACTCTTGGAGGTCTGTACCTTTCAACTGCTCCACCAGCAATAAAAACCTGTCAGAAGATCCCCAGTAGAAATGCAGAAGAGGGCTGGCAGGGAAGCTGGTTTGGAAAACAAACCCAGCTGCAAGTGGCCAGACCCTGAGCAGGCACCCCCACAGGGGTGATGTGAACCCTCGAGGCCGAGTCAGAGGAACCCTGGGCAGCCCATGTCACATTAAAATGTTGAAAACAGCAGAGCACTAGGTCCGAGTTTTAGTCAGGTAGAGAGAGGGGCAGGAAGAGGTTGGAGAGGCAATATCCAGGAGGAGGCAGGATCCAGGAGGAGGAGGTGATCTTACCGCTGATGCGCTGGCGGAGAGCACGTAATTACGAGGTCTGGTTTCCTGAAAGTCAGGCACAGCCTGGGGGGGAATAGAGTGTCATGTACAAGGCACCAGAGGAGTCAACAGGAGTCACTGAGCGGTGGGTGGAACAAGGAACCAGTGGCCTTTTCCTGCCTGTGCTGGGAGCTTGGCTTGGATTGTGAAGAGAGGCAGGAGGGAGGTCTCCTGATGTCTCAGCGGGGGCACGAGGAGGCCAGGCTGGTGCARGGGAGGTGGACTGGCTTGTGCAGTCACAGTGGTGCTTGGACAGCAGACACTCCTACAGCTAGAAACTCTGCCTGCCCTTACAGCTATCAGCTCATGCAGCTTGATCCCAAATGCATTCCCATTCCCTGCTCCTGTTGCAGTGRCTCAGTCCTGTGGGCAGGATTTCCCCTTCCCCTTGTCTCCTGTCTAGAGGCACTGTACAGGGCTTTGTCCTTAAAGCAGGAACATTTACCAGCACTGGAGCACCCCTTCCACAGTGCCTTTTAAAGAACACATCTACTGCTCTCACTTCTCCAAGCCATATTTCCCCCTAGCAGAGGCAGATCTGCTGTTTTCAGGAAGGCACGTGGCTTAGCCAAGCCAGGTCTGCCAAAGGCAGTGTCGGAGTTTTCATCCCAGAGGCCAAGAAATCTTCAGGCCACCTTCTCCCCAGCTCAACTTCTGCCCAGGGGCAGCAAGACTTGAGCACTCTGGAGGTTTCCACACTGAAGTGCAATGGATCCAGGGCACTCCCACACAGTTGTGGGCTCATTAATCACCACAGAATTATTCAGTTAAGACCAGGCCACCCCCTGGGATAGCCCTTGGCTGCAGCGTCACCTGAAGAGACAAACCAACGAGCTGCCTGACATCAGGAATCCTCCTGGCCAGYCCTTGCTGCACAGTGGCTGCTGTGCAGGGCTGGCACATCCTGCTGGATCCCAGMTCTGCTGTTAATCCCCTCCGACCCCTCTCCCAGGTTAATCTCTCTGCAGTCACCCAGATCCACTTATACACACTGACCCACTTTGCTGCACCCCAGCAGCCAGCTGGAATGAGTGACCAGTGTGTGGAAGAGCAGTCAGGCAGTCCCAACAAGGATTTTTTTTTTTTTTCCATACCATTTAGGAGTTTTAGGGATGGCTGGAGGAAGGAATAAGGAGGAGCAATTCCTATCACAAGTAAAACCTGAATATAGGGAGAAAAATGCACCAGTGAGGCTTGAGGCCAGCATAGCAACCAGGCTGGACTGCTCCCTGTGAGGAGAAAGGATGTTTCACAGAAATAGCTGCTTATGCTTTTTGTTTTTTAAAGATCAAGAGCAACTGAAGAAACCTCTCCTCCCATTCCCTGTACTCCAGGGAGTCCCAAAACTAGTCACAGCACATGGGATGAAGGAGGCAAGCTTCTCTTGTATTTCTGTGCACGGAGAAGTCRTATTTGCAAGCAGTGGTCAAAAGGGACTCATCTCCCTCCCCCTTCCACTCCGGTAAYGGGGAAAAGGAGCAGAACAGCACCACAACCAGATCATCCTGCCTGTCATTGTCTCTGGGCTGCCCTTYTGGCCACCCAACCCCACCTCCTCCTGCCTGCAGCTGCAGGAGCCCGAGGGGGTCTTTAGGGGAGCCCCTGCCTCTCTTGAGCACTGCTTGCAGGCAGCGTGGATGGACCCGAGGGATGCTCCAGAGGGGCTGCAGGCAGATCTCTGACACTCCCATCCTTCTGGAGCACCTTCCTGAGGCAGCCACAGCCCTGATCACGCTCAGAACATGCTGCAGGGCCAGTCCCAATGGGACAAAGGAGATATGGATTTTCTCTTTAAAAATGGGAAAGAGACAATGAGAGGTGTTAAAGAAAAAAAAAAAATCACAGCACTGTTAGCACAGTCAATACTCACATCTCCCTCACACTGAGCAAATTACAAAGAAACAAAACAAAAAGGTTAGTAAACAAAACAGCATCAACAGGAAGGACAAAGCACAGAGTCTCTGGGAAAAGCACAAGCCCAGGTGCTCCACCAGCAGCTCACGGGTCTGGGCAGCAGTGCTTGGAGGGGCAGAACGAGACAGAAGCTGTGGGAACACGAATTTGCACTACAGAGGGGAAGAGCAGCAAGAGAGGGGTGAGCTGGGAGAGCTGGGATACTTCAGCTTGCATGGGGAGGTGACACAGGACTCCAGGCATGTTCAGGGAATGCTGTGATCTAGGTGAGGTGTCTGGAGCAGAGGAAGCAGCTCTCCCCAGTGCTGGGAGCTTCCACCTTGTCCTCCAGCAGCCAAGGAGGCACCCAGAGCCCAGGGACCCCACAGAGCARCTGAGTTTGCTCTGCTGTTGTGGTCAGTGTTTCAGCCACTCTGCCACTTTGAGCCTTGGCTTGGGGACAACACCCTGGAAAGCCTGGGCTGGCTCTGCACCTGCCTGGGGCACCCCAAAAGTTCCAGTGGGAAACGAAGGTTTTCTTTGTGCAGGTGAGAGGCCTTGGGATCACCTCCCGTGGTGATCAAGGGAAAGAGGGTGCAAAGGAGGGAAGCATGGGAGGTGTCTGAATTCCTGCTCTGATCTGAGCTCAAAGCAATGGCCACCAGTTCCCCCWTCAGAAGGGGAATAGGGGAGCACTGGAGTTAACTTTCAGAGGGCCTGGGGGACCTGCCTGATTAGAGGAGGATTTTCTAACAGGGCAGCTCCTCCAGCTGTCCTGTGTAGGCCTGGGCACTCTGTCAGACCTGCTGATGGAGGCTGCCAAGCTCAGCACAGCTTCCCCATCTGCCGTGGGAGCTGGAGGACAGGGAAAACACCTGGGAACACCTGGCTACCCAGGGAGAGACATGGCCAGAGGCCCAGCTGGGCAGWTGGAGAGAAACAGGCTCATGGCAGGGCTGCTGGGCTGGGATCCCAGAGCAGCCCAAGACTGCCTGACAAGGACAGTCTGATTCTGACGTGCACACATTTGAGCTCGTGGCCCCAAGACAGAAGCAGAACTTGGCAGGTCCTTGTGCCAACAGCCAAAGCTCTACAGGAGGACAACCAACTCCAAGCAGGCCCTCCAGGGAACCCATCAGTGCCYAAAGCCAGAGGGCAAGACAAGCCTGTAACTAGAGCACCAAGAACTGAGCGGGCAGAGAGGCTCAGGGACAGACCTTGGTAGCCAGTGTGACCCTTACAGGCTCCCACAGCACTCCTGCCTGGSAGCTGGTGGAATCCTGACTAGTCTGACAGGCTGGGACTGCTGCAGAGCCCAGCAGTCTTTCCCTTGTGTACCTCCCAGCTCAGCTCTCTCTTGGCTTGGTTTGAGATCCTCTGGGAAAATTAGCAAGCTGTCAGAAGATGCAGCCTTTTAGTYACCAGCACAACTCATCCAGCACCCCTCATCAGTCAGGAGGCAGGAGCCTGGGTCAAGTGCAAGTTTCCAGACTCTAGAAGCTCAAAACTGCTTCAACAGTTCCCCCAAGGTAGGACATTACAGAAACAGGCACATGGCTCCTGCTCCCAGTTCCCCTCCATCCCAGATGAGGAATTCCCCCACCCAGAGGCAGGACACAGTAGGGAAACCTAATTTTTGACCATGTGAGCCAAGCCCTGGGGCCRGAAGGACAGGGAGGGAAATGAGGGGAAGAGTTACCGCTGCTTTTGCCTCGGCTGCTTTGGCCTTCTTCAACCTGGCTTTGCAGGCATCCAGATCCAGGCGTCGGTTCTGCAGGATCCTCCGCTCTTTCTGGAAGGGAGATGGGTCAGAGTACATTCCTTAGGACCAGGGTTGAAGAGGGGAGGGGACATAGATTTGATTCCTAGGTTATCCTATTTCTTCATCAAAACATGCCAGGGAGAAAGAACCAGTTGCTATGCTCATCTCCTTAGCAAGAGTTTTGGGGCTGGTTGCCAGGGATACGGGATAACCTCCTGGAAACAGGGCAGCCTGTGATGGGTGGTGCCCACAGGCTGCACGAGTGGGGAAATGAGTTACTTTCCTCATGCCTATCAGATGGCAACCCTTTCCTAGCAGAGGGGGAACTTGAGCAGAAYCAGGGTTGGTATTCCCTCATCCTTGCATTCTAAAAGGGGATAGGTATGGAGTCATAGGGAAAGAAATGGGGTTCTCCCAGCACTGTTTCCCTGTCCCCTGTCCTCCCTTTTTCCAGGGTTAAGCTTCCCCTGCCCTGCTATCCCACTTACTGAGATGGTTCTCCAATCYCCTTCCAGGAAGTTGCGCAGTGGGGTCAGGAAGTTGATGGAGGCAGAGTGGATGAATTCCCGTTCTGCTGCACCCAAGCGCCTCTGAGTCTCTCCAACTTTTATCAAAGTCTTTCCTGCAACAACAGCAACATTCAGCTCCAGGAGAAACCAATGAACAYGTGTGGCCTCAGACAATTCATCCAGAGCTGCCAGACTCTGGTGCTGGGGGACACAGGCACAGGTGTRCTGTGTCACAGCGAGGTGACCCTGCCTGTCCCACACCAGCTCCAGCCCTGCCCACTCTGCTGTTGGCCTCAGGCATCTCCTCACTGCTCCCAGGGCAGCTCTGATCTTATCTATCTGCTGAAGCACTTATGCCACTGATGTATTTTACTGCTCCACCTGCTTGYGCAGAATGATCCTTCTTTGCCTCATAAAACAAAGGCACAGGAACAGAGCAGCAAATTAAAAAGCACCAGAGCAGAAAACATGAGTTGATTAGGCAGTGTTGGCTATAGATGCACTTACAGCTGCTCTGCCTGTGACAGGACTCACTATTGAACAACTATTGATCTGGAGAGCAGGGACAAAGCTCATGGCAGGGGCAAGGACAGTGRAAGTGAAGGCTGTGTTGCTTAAAAGAACCCAAAATTGCCCCAGGAAGGGACAACTGGGAGAATTTAGGAGCAGAAGGATACTCTGTGCRGTCAGGAAGGAGCCTGCTGCAGACATCTCAATGCAAAGCAGTTTTGGGGATATTCTCTGGGGAAGGGATGGATTCCCAGGATTTCTTCCTTAGCTGACTCACCATAAGGTGTCCCTGGCCCAAAGTCGTTGGCTGCCTCTGTCATGTACTGCGCCAGCAGCTCCCCGTTGGTGACCCGCGAAGGCACCTTCCGGTCAAGCTTCTCGTACAGGAATTCCTCTACTCTGGCACCTGGAATGAGGAGACCAAGGAGGCTGAAAGAGGGTCCCTAAAGTGGGATTTGGGACAGCCCACCCCATGTGCTRGACAGCAGGCACCAGTGCCAGGAGYAGGCGTCCCTGCCCCAGGGTATGAGGTGCTTTCAGCTGCACAGGGAAAAAGAACAGCAGGACAAAGACACCTTTCTCCCAGCCCCACAAACTCAACAGGGCTCTTGGCCAGAGCCCATGTCCTTTAGCACTGAGCTGCAAGTGACATTTGTCCTTCAAGCCTTAGGAGAAGCTGGACTTACTGGGGTTTGGCTGTAGCAGAACTTCAGTCTGACGCAAGATCTTCTCTGTCCAGTTCTTTGTGCAGTCTGCCCTGGCCAGAAGGTTTTCAAAGTGGGCATCGAGTTCAGTCTTCTCAGCCTGGCCCAGCTTTTCTTCAGTAAACTGCAGGAAGAAGGTAGTCATTAGGTCTGTTCTTCCAAAGCAAATTTACSGTGTTTTGTAAARCTGATAAGGGACACTGAAGCTGCTKCTGTCYTGTGTATTTATCTTGGAATTGRGCTAAAACCCCTTCARAGTGCCATTCTTTGTTCCCAGTTATCTTTAGGGGAAGAGGGCAACTTTTTTGCCCRAGAGTAGAACAAGCATCGAGCTAAAAATAGAGTCCAGAAACAGAGAGGTGTTGCACAATAAGTAACTTTTAATAAGGCCTGGTACAAAAAATACTCCAGCTGTGAGGGATCTATTCAAAATGCACATGGCTTCCACTGCTTCATGCAGGAGAACAACATACATCCTTCAGGTGAGGGAAGGTGCTAAATCCCTTCCTCTCCTACTGACCAACGCTGTGTCCTGCAAACCCAAGGCATCAGGAATGCCACTATCACCTGACAGAAATGTCTTGTTGGATCATGCTAAAAGCTTTGGACAGCTGTGTCATTTGGGATCCTACAGAGCCTCCAGCTGTCCTTTAACCCTTGCTGATGCTCTCTGATGGCACTGCTGAGTTATCAGGAGTGGCACTGGGGGCACAGTCAGATCTCAAGAGATTAAAGCTCAGAAAAAATGCAGCTCCTGCTTCATGTGCCGCTTGGACCTTCTCCTCTCTGCTTCCCTACCCCAGAGCTCAGCTCTAGATGGGCCAAGATGTCCATTCCATGGGGTCCTGTYCTGATGTCTCCTGCCTCTCCTCAAGGTTTCCTGGCCAGCTCTGTTCTTTTCCCATCCAGCACCATGCTGGGATCGAAGTGAGATAAGGAGAGCCTGGGGCAGGGGCACACAGCTCCTGGAGTCCTGTTACCAGATGTCTGAGATATACAAACCCTCCAGGTATGTTTACACAGCGACCTGTTTGGCACGACTGGAGCTCCAGGGWGTGCTCTGACAGAGGTGGGTGGTGACAGATCCCCAGCTGCAGGGTCAGGACAGTCACACATTCCCCACAGCCCCTTGGGGACAGAGGGATCTTTTCCCTGCACCAGCAGCCCCTGACATGCAATTTTAACTGGGTCTTGCCATGGCCCCCAGGCCATTGCTGGACACGGTAAAAGCAGATTCAAGGTGAGAGGGTGTTTGTATTGCTGGGTCTGTGATTTCTCTGGGGGTCACACACGGTTCTCAGCAGCTGAGGCTGCTCTCCTCTGTCACTGCTGGGAGCCCAGGGCTGTTTTCAGACTCTGCCAGGMTGGGCTGAGTCACTGCCATGCAGCAAACTGGGACTTCCCAGGTATTTGGCACCAATTCTTGAGTCATCTGTTTAAGATCTTTCCTAAACAAGCCAATACTCTTTGATGCAAAGATAACAGTCTCTCTCTCTCTTGCTCCCCCCTTTCCCAGACAGCATTTTGAGACCTCATCTCACTTTCAAGTCCAGCTCTTTCTCCTGCAATTTAGGCTCATCCTGCACCAGCATCTGCCCTGGAGCTGTCAAATCTAAACCCAGTTTCTTACCAGCTGAATTGAGTCAGCTTCTTACAGCATTGCTGCAGTGTCAGATCACTGCTGAAGCCCTCCAGCACCTCCACAGTGCTGTGGCCACCATCCCAAACCAGCTCTGGGGTCCTTTGCTTTATTCACAAGTGGCATCTTTGGCATCACTGTCCTCTGTGATTGTTTTGTGTAACCCYGTGCAGGGGTCACAGCAGAAACTCAGTTCTTATCTCAAGTCAGGCACTAAAGCTGTTTGTCTTGCAATAAAGCTGTGGGCAGCACCAGGATCACGCAAGCCTGGGGGCTATGCCACAAGGGGAGGATGGGCAGGAATCTCAGTCACTGCCCATGGCTCCAAAGGATCAGGCCAAAAAACAATCTCTTATTCAATTCAGGCTTTCTTTCAGGGTTGGAAAGCAGGGCACGGATGTCAGGAAGCAGTGCAAGGCATGGGAGCTGTGACTCCACTGACAATTCCTCCCTGACCCCAGGAGTTGGATGTGCCAAACCCAGCCGAGGTTGGCGCCTCACTGCAGGGGCTGTACCGGCTGTTCTCCCTGCCCAGTGCCTCCTCCTCCTCCCTGTGCACAGGCAGACACTGATCCAGCTCGATTTGACCTCTAATGTGACCTTTCAGACCTATCAGAGCCCACCCGACCTCCCAGCAGCAGCAGGGATGTGCCATGAAGCGCAGGGAGAGCAGGATCACCTCCTGCAGGAGCAACCTCCATGGGACCAGATGAAGCTTCTCCTGACAGCACAGCCAGCACAGGAGATTACAGGTAAATTACACTGACCTATCCTATGAGCTGGTGTGCTTTCTTGTCTGATGCAAGTGGGAATCTGAGATTTTAGGTGGCAACAGGTCTCAGCTGCTGGTCCCCCTTTAGCCAGTGAAAAGGAGGGAAGAAGAATAGCAGTTTATGAAATCTGGCTACTCAAGCACTTCAGGCAGAACTCCCCTGCAAAGGATTTCTATTACTGGGAATTCGTTTTCATAACACAGAAATTTCATTGAACACATATAAGATTTCAGTATGACACCAAGAGACAAAGAACAACAAATAAGCTGATCATACCCTCAAGCCTCCTGTCTGTAGAAAGACAAATTTTRAGTATTTTATATCTTGCTGCTCCTAGACTAGAAGCATTGCTGTCTTGCAGCAGATTGCCATAAATGGGAGTGATACTTGGTTTTATCAAGTTGACTTAAAAGCTCAGTGCAGATCCCTGGGGACGGAGGCAGCGCTTGCTGAGCACAAACAATTGCAGTGCTGAGAAGAACCTCCAGCTCCTCCATCCAGAACTACTCCCATTTGTTTTCTAGAACCTGAGGACCGAGTCAATAGCACTGAAGCAATTCCCAGATCTGCATCCTGGGATCATGAGCCAGGTCGCAGTGCTGGGAGGCTGCTCCCCTGCAGGAAACATCCCAGCAGCTGACCCAGAGCGGCTGCTTAATAATGCAGGGCAGCCTTTTGTCAGTGCCACTCTCACTCTCCAGGAAGAGCAGAGTCGTGCTGCATTCCAGGACATCAATAATTCAGCCAAAGGTTGGGTTTCCTCTAGGAGGCTTGGCTGGCCAGCAGGAATGAGAGATGCTTTATCAAGGCCCATGTGGGCAAACAGAGTGACCCAGCAGGAGAGCAGCACTTGGGCCACAGGCCCAAAAGGAGCATGGACGCACTGGACTGCAGCTAGAGCAGCTGCCCTGAGCATTCAGAGCTTGGGGTAAAGCCCTTTTCCCCAAGAGAGTTGGCAGACACACATCTGGGATGTCAGGAGGGGCAGCAAATAATGCTGAGCTGGAGGGGCCCCTCTGCACTGCAGGTTCAGATCAAACAGCTTGGGCCTGTGACTAAAGGCCATCAGTTAGGCTTTAAATAGCTTTGCTGAAAGAATCTGCACCTTCCTCTCCTTAAAAGTGAGAGGAATAAAAGCCCAGTAAAATAAAAGCCCAGTAAAATAAAAGCCCACTAAAATAAAAGCCCAGTAAAATAAAAGCCCAGTAAAATAAAAGCCCACTAAAATAAAAGCCCAGTAAAATAAAAGCCCAGTAAAATAAAAGCCCAGGCCTGTATACTGTGATGTCTGACAGGCTGGCTGCAGCTCCCTTCTGAAGATCTGGTGGCAGAGCTCTTGTGCCACTTGCAGGGTCCCCATTTTATCCAGCTGGATGTCACTTATGTCTTCCCACCTTAAATTACAAAGATCAAAGCAGGGCCAGAGGTTTTAAACCAGGAATAGTCTCCTGTACCTGCCAGCAGATTTAGACTTGGGTTTTCTGAAGCCTCCAAATAGCTCAAAATGCCCAAGTTACAGTAACATTTGCTCAGAGGCACAACACAATCAGTTGAACAAATYTGGTTCCCACTTTGTACAGGGTTGCAGGAAAGAAGCCACAGCCAACTGGCATCTGAAAACCACCTGATTTTCAACAACTCTGGACCAGATACAGAGTCTGCTCCAACTATTTGACCATCAGGAGTCAGGAAAGCCAGGCTGGGAGCCAAGTGAAACTGTGCTAGAGGACAGAAGGAAGCCATTAACAGGGACAGCTTGGTTAACTCATGAGCAAGGCATTTACAAGAGGAAAAAAACACTGTTGTAGTGGGTTGGCCTTGGCTGGACAGGAGTGCCACCAAATCTCCCTATCACTTCCCTCTTCAGCTGAACAGGGGGGTTGAAAATAAGATGGAAAAACCTCACAGGTCAAGATAAAGGCAGTTTAATGAAGAAGTTGTGTGTGGAAGCAAAGGAAACCAAAAGATTTTCTTTTCTCCTTCCCATCAGCAAGCGATGTGTGGCCAATTTCTGGGAAACTGGGCCTCAGTGGCTACTCCAAAAGACAAATGTACTGTGTAATAACATCCCACCTCCTCCTCTCAGGTTTTATTGCTGAGCAATGTCCTATGGTATGGAATATCCCTCTGGGCAGCTTGGGTCAGCTGTCCTGGCTCTGTCCCCTACCAACACCTTGTCCTTTCCTTGGGTCATCTTCTGCTCTCTGAACTTCTAAAGCATCAACTCCACTAAGATCAACAAGCAGAGGGTTTATTTTATCTACTAATGATAAAAGTCTGTTTTATCATCAGAGTTCAGTGAGCTGGGGGAGTCTGTCTGTCTGCAGGACAGRGTAAGTCAGCCTCTAGGCTGCTTTAGTAATGACATTAGCAGGGGGATAAGCACCCAAAGGCTGTATTCACACTCGGGCATTTTCACCCAGAGCCTGTTTTCATTGGAACTGACAAAACACAGACGCCTACAATTATTTCCAGACCTCCCTGAAAGAGCCTGGCTAGAACAGCGATATCCAATGTGTGGCCACACAGCTTCCACTGGCCAAGATTTGGGATCAGACCTGTTTACTGATAACTGGAAGGTGCAGCTGATCAAACAGAGGCCCTTCTTCAGTGAAGAGTGACCTGTTTGAAGTCTGTCTGCAGGTGCTGCATCCCCTCAGAGGAYAATCTGATGGCTGCAACTGGTAGTGCAAGCATCAGTACAGGCCATCCTCAGGTAAGATGTTGAATCCTACACAAGCTCTATATCCATGCAGCTGCCCAAGCCTAGAAGCTTGTTCCCCACGCCCAGGGTAGCAGATYTGTCCACTGCTTTCCTACCCCAACTTTACTGTCTGCTCTGCWTTTCTGGAGGAGTCCTGTGACTGCTGCCTGAGCGAGGAAGAGCCATGTAAAGGCAGCAGTGGGCTTCAGTTGTTTTGATTGTTTATTTTTTGTCATAAGTAGCCCATCCCAAAATCCTTCACCCAGCACTATGCTGGGCTGTATTTGACAGGTTTCAAACCAGCTCCTGCCCTGAGCCAGTCCAGAGGTGCTGTGCTGACCATGYCCTGTCTCCTTTCCCCCTTGCTGAGCCCCAATTCCAGTTTGAGTGAAGCTCCTGTGTGCTGGTCAGACAGCTCTGCCAGACAGCAGGAGCTAATGCTGTCTGAGTGGAACAGCACATAATGGCCAGTCCATTTATCTCCCAGTCGCTGCAGTTCCAGTAAAACATCGTTTTGTTAAATGCCTGRAGCTGGAGAAAGCATCTCCAATGCTACAGAAAACAGCTTTTTCTAGACAGGACTTATTCCCATCCTGGAAGATCTGCAGTGCTAAAGAGTGCTACAAACCCATCCCTTACTGCCCACAGCAGACCTCAGCTGTCACTGGTGCCTCCTGGGGGAGACAGGGCAGGGCTCACCCACACCAGGGCTCTGTGGGGATGTGAAAAGGCTGAATTCCCCCAGCAGTGACACCTCACAGGGTGGATTTCAGCCTCAGAGATCTCTTTCCTTCCCRTCCCCGCTCCTTACACACCTGCTCGCTGTCCACAAGTGCCAGTGCTCATTTGGTTTCAAGAAATTACTACTGCAATTAGGCATATGAATATTCATGTACGAGACAGTGGAGTAGGTGTAGCAGGCAGAAGCCACGATTTATAAACGCCTCCTTGCTCTGGAATCAACTGTGTGCAGACACTGTTCCAGGCCTGTCTCCTTCCTACGCCTTGGAGCTAAAAAACACTTATCAGAGACTTACAACAAGGCTTCTAAACACAAGATTTCTTTACAGCATTTCTTCTGCATCCAAGGTCATTTGCATGAGAACGGCATCTTTAGGCTTTCCATCTGCTCCTTATTTCGCACCTGTAGTTAATATCTCTCTTTTTCATAACATATGACTCACTGGCACGGTTACAGGAGGTGATATCTGCTTACAGGAGACCAGTTCCCAATAGAGCCAGAATTACTCCACTGCACAGAAGGTCTGGAACGAGGCAGCTCTGCTCTGTTTATTTACCAGCCCCCACACAACGTAAAGCAAGAAGCCCAGTCCCAGAGTCACCAGCTGGACTTCACTTTCCAGGCAGAGTCCCAGCCTGTTCTGACCTGCCTCACTGCTCTCCTGGACAAACAAGAGCAGTTTTGCAGTTATGGCCAAGAAATGAATACCTCACCAGCCCCATCTCACCACCTGCTGCACATCTAATGCTCATGTGTACCCAATTTTCTTCACAGCTCCAGTGGGGTCACTTAATCCCCAAGAAGCTCCTGATCTCAAGTTTGGGAATATCAGAATATTCTGGGTTGGAAGGACCCAAAAGGATCATCAAAGTCTGACTYTTAGCCCTGCACAGAAACAGCCCCAAGAACCTCCCCCTGTGCTTGAGAGCATTGTCCAAGAGCTCACAGGCTTTGGGACTGTCACTACTGCCCTGAGGAGCCTGTTCAGGTCCAGCCATCCTCTGGTGGAAGAACCTTTTCCTAATATCCAACCTAAACCTCTCCTGACTCAGCTCCAGCCCTTCCCTCGGGTGCTCCTGATGTCGCGGCAGCCCCGTGAGACTGGACCTGTTCACTCCAAGCAGCTCCTTCCCATCCCCTGAACATCCCAGTGTTTGCCATGGCCTGGGATCTCCTGGGGCTGAGCTGCAGATCACCTGCAGGGCACCTAAACCACCTCCCCAACAACAGAATCTCAGAATGGTTGGGGTTGGAAGGGACCTCTGGAGATCATTCCATCCAACCCCCTTGCCAAGGCAGGGCCACCTGGAGCAGGTGCCACAGGAACGCGTCCAGGTGGGTTTGGAATGTCTCCAGAGTGGGAGATTCCGTGCCCTTCTGGCAGTCTGTTCAGGAGCTCTGCACCCCTTCCCGGTGGGTTTGGGCACAGACAAAGCAGCCGATCACACGGCTTTGTGTCTTTAAGAACAACAACCCCAGTCACGAATGTCCCCCGCACTCCCCTCCCCATCCTGAGAGCCATCCCCCGGGCTCTTCCCTTGGGACGTTCCCCGGCAYCCCGAGCCCGCGCTGAGGGMGATGCTCCCGGGGTGATGCATCTGYGGGTGATGCTCCGGGGGCTGCGGCTCACACAGATGGACCCACCCGGCCCCGATCTCTCTCTCTTCAGCCTCCCCGGGGCCGGGCAAACCCCCCTGGCTCCGCCGGGGCCTGGACCCGCGGATCTCTCGCGCCTTCCGCCCCGCGGCCTCCGGGCGGTGCCGCCCCGCCTCACCTGCATGGCGCGGGAGAAGAATACCCCGGCGTCCGACGCCAGCTTCTTCACGTTGAACTCCATGGCGGCCTCAGAGCCGCCCGGCCGCGCCGCGCCCCCGCTGTCACCGCACCCGCCGCGCCGCCGCCTTTTATAGCGCCGGGTAACGCCCGCTCCGCGCCTCTTAAAAGGGCAGCGACTCCTAACGCGGTGCTCCCGCCCCCGACAAACGGCTCGGTGGGCGGCAGCGCGGGCGGKKGRTGTWGCCCCTTTAAGAGCGGCRCCRGCGCCGGGGGAGCTGTCAGCGCCCGCCAATAGGAGCTCACGCTGCGCTCCCCGCCCCTTTCCTCCCGCTCCGCCGCGCTTGCCGCCGCAGCCCCGAGCCGGGTGCGTTCCGATTGGCGCGGCGGCGGGCAGCTCTCCGCTCTGATTGGCTGGAATGGCAGAGGGGGCGGGGTCTCGGCGTGGCCCCGCCCCTGCGCGGGGTGGGCTGCGGCGCGGGGGAAGGAGACGCTGCCCTTCCGCGGCCATGGCGCGCGGCGCGGGGAGAGGGCGCCGAGCGGGGCSGCGCGCCCCCCCCGCAGCGGTGAGTGGTGCCGCCCGCGCCGCTCGCGGGGGCCGGGCCCGCCGGGACGCACCATCCTTGCTGGGGGGGGGACGGAGAAGGGAGCGCGGAGCCGGGGACCTCCGGCTGAAGCCGGTCGTGGGGGTGGGGGGTGCGGAGGGTGCGGGATCTCCGTGTGCTGGGGCTGCGGGATGTCCCCGGCGTGAATGAGTGCAGGGGGTCGGGGATGCTGCAGGGGTGCGAGGCACCCGAGGGCGCAGGGGGATGTCGGGGGATGTCGGGGGTGCGGGAGTTCTCTCTGCAGGGCCCAGCGTGCTGCAGTGCAGGTGCGGGGGTCCCGTGGGGCGCTTCCCGCTCGGGCCGGTGGGTTTAACCCCCGGCGCTGGGTGCCTACGGCGGGCAGGGCTGGGGGGAAATGGTTCCTGTACTCCCCATCCCGGTGTGGTAACCCCAGGCGGTTTTCTGTGCCCAAAATTGCTTGCACTTCGCTGTTCTCGTCCCTGCTGTGGTCAGGACGTTGTGTTTAACCTTGTGGGGARAGCCCATCGGCCGTGTCTGGTCTCCCACTGCCCGGAGAACATTCCGTAAGGTGCTCCCGGGGTGTCAGGCGGGAGCAGGGCTTTGTCACACGGCTCTGGGGTCACACATCACTGCCTTCTGTCACTCTGTCCTTGTCGTGAGGACATCCCTTCTGCCCAGCCCCACCGGCAAAGCTCTGAGGAAACTCGAGCAGTGTTGAAATCTCCTGGGCAAACCCCTGATCAGGGCTGYGATGCACAGAAAACTCTGTGAAAGCAGAGTTTTGACAATGGAAACGTGCATGTGGTTATTTGGGATAATTGTTTTTTTTTTTTTTTTAATATGGGGACTGCAAACAAAATCTCTCCAGCTATGTGCAGTTCTGGTATGTGTAGAAATCYCTGGGAGCTGTCAAATCCGAGGGTGCTGCTGCTTTAGAGCAGTTTGGGACTCCTCCCCCGTGGCTGGTAGGACAAGCAAAGGAATTGCTGCTGTTGGTGAGGTGATTTAGATCTACTGCTCCRAGTGACCTGGTGTGTATTTTRTGAAGTGCAGTGCYAGGAGGAGCASRGCGTRTRTTCCCCTCACTCATCTGATTTTTCYCCTTTTCTGCAGGAGGAYGATTGCTGGATGAAGGCCAACRCCAGGACTCCGAGCCAGATGTCAGAGAAAAGCTGGATTCCTTTGTGAGCAGCGCACACAGCATCCACAAGTGCCCTTCCCCGCGGCGGCCCCTGAAGGTGCCGAGATCCTCGTGCAGACATGGCATTTAGAAGGACAGAGGGAATGTCCATCATGCAGGCCTTGGCAATGACCGTGGCAGAGATCCCCGTGTTCGTTTACACGACGTTTGGGCAGGTAYGAGGAGCAGGAAGGGTTTTCCTGTCACATTCTTTGGGTTTGGCTCTGTGGGGTTGGCTGTGGGGGATGGAGGCACAGTGGGGTGGTGCTGGGGGACCTGGACAGTTTGAGGGTTTGGAGGAATTTGGGAGAGTTTGGGGTGGTGGAAGAGAGTTGCTCAGAGTGGGCTTGGAGAACAGAGAAAAGCACTTCCCACATCCCTCCCTGGGAGAACAYGCAGGTTCAATCTTTCTCCTCATCAAAGGCGCTATAAAAAGCCTTGTCTTTTAAAGCAGAGTAATATGTTCCCCACTTGTAGTGATGCAGCACTTGGAGCAATAGAGCTCAGCTGCACACCAGGGTTTCAGAGCTGAATTTGGGTAACCTGGATTGCATCTGTCCCAGGCTGTGTGCACATTTTGCAGTGTGTTTTGGTAATGAGGATTGAGACCAAGTTCTCTGAGTCCTGTCAAAATGATGTTCCACAGTCTCTCCACTGCTACATCTTCGTGGTTTAGCAGGGGCTGTGTTTTGTGGGTGGGAGGATAAGACCAAAGTGTTTCATATTTAAGACGGGTTGTTTTGTTGTTTAAAATAAAAGGGCGGTGGAATTGATTTTTGGTGGAATTGATTTTTCATTGTCGCTCTTCCATTTCTTTTGTGTTTAAAGTCTGTCTTCTCTCAGCTGCGGCTCTCTCCAGGCCTGCGCAAGGTGCTGTTTGCCACAGCTTTGGGGACGGTTGCCTTGGCTCTTGCAGCTCATCAGCTGAAGCGGCGCCGCCGCCGAAAGAAGCAAATTGCCCCGGACAAGTGCGGCTTTAAACCGGGAGGGATCACGGTGCCCATCCTGCCAACCAGGAGGGTCTCCTCTGTGAAGAAAGGTTGGCCTTGCGAAAAGGGAAAAAAACCCAAAGAGGTTGCACAGGGAGCGGTGGGAAGGTGTGGGGAGAGGAAGGCAAAGCCATTTRTGCAGTGGATGTGGGATGAAGTGGGAATTCTGTGGCACAGTGCTGCGAACGCAGGGTTTGGGGAGCAAAGGAAGAGACTCTGAGCTCAAGTCCTCGGGGAAAAAAGGTGTCCTGAGGTTTTCAGTGAGGTTTGCAGCTCCCATCCCATTTCCAGCCTGTGGACCATYACCAGGCTGCCCCGATGATAATGACCCGGACATGCAGTGACCTGGTTCCACATCGATCTTGTGATGTCAGTGTGGGTCTCCAGAGAGGGGAGGGCCAGGCTGGGGAGTTCGGAGTGTCCATCCTGCTCTGTGGTGACTCCCAGACCATGGGCAGCTCCCTCACCTGCTTTTAGGGGTAAAACAGCTTCCTCACCTGCTTTTTAGGGTGCTGATTTTAGGGGTAAAACTGACCCAGGCCCTCAGCAAAACACTTTAGAGATTAAGCATTTGTTTGGCAAAACGTATGAAAATCAAAGGAGAATTATCTGTGCTCTGCCTGTCCTGAGGGAAGGTAGAATTTTTCCTGGTTTCCACTTGCCTCCTGCTATGCATAAGCAGTGAATTCATTCCTCAGCCTCAGATCCCTGCTGACACCAGCTTTCTTAGTCTCAGAGCAAAGCAGAGCAGACAGGAGATGTGTGGATTATTTCTAGGTATTGGATGCTGCTTTGCCYATCCCCAGTACCACTGGAGAGGATGATGTCCCCCTCCCTATTCCCTGCTGCAGTCACCTGGGCCTAAAATCCTGTTTTTGTGTGACCTTCCCAACTGCAGGATACTCCAGCAGGAGAGTCCAGAGCCCTGGCAGCAAGAGCAATGACACACTCAGCGGGATTTCCTCCATTGAGCCCAGCAAACATTCCAGTTCCTCCCACAGCCTCGCCTCGGTAAGGAACTTGTTGGCAGGGCTGGGAGACGTGAGTGCACGTATCTGTCACAAGATCACCAAATCTTTGGGCTTGTGTTGGCCCATGGGGAATGCCAAAGCCTCTGGAGCAGAGCAGGTTGCAGTGTAATTGTAGGGCGGGTTCTGATATTAACCTTGCACTGAATGTCTGGAGTTCCCTGTGTGAAATCAGAGCAGCAATTTCCAGAGGCTGGGAGCTTCAGGGTACCTCACAGTTTTTTGGCCAAGGAGGAGCTGCAGGAGGGATTTCCCTGTGGGAAATGGCCATAATTTCTTGGAGCTCTCTGTTGATTCCTTGGAGCTCTCTGTGACCCCCTCAAAGAGTGAGGCCGGGTTGTTGCTGGGTGTCACAACAATGGGGAGYTTGTTTGCTTTCCCCCAAGGTGGGGTTTGGGTGGCCCAGCAGCYCCTCCCTTCTGTGCTGGGGCTTGCTTTGTTCTTAGAACTAAATTAACTACAAAAATCTGATAGCTCTGTTCAGGAAACAGAGCAGGTTGAGAACGCAGCTTAGTCGTTCTGCCTCCTCCAAAGCCAAAAGCAGCCTAWGAGTACAGGTAATTCAGGCTTAACCAGGCAGGGGTTTATATCCTGTGTTTATATCCACCTTTTGTGAGACCAAAACCAGAAGTATTTGTGGCTTCCAGACCTGTTTCACATCCCCATTGCTCAGAGCCTGGTGTTCTGCTGGAGCAGGGGGGACACAGATGAACCTCTGTGAATTGCTGCCAAGTCCTCCCTTGGCATTGCCCAGCCTCAGAGGCTGCTTGGGGCAAGGAGAGGGAAAAATCACCCCTTTGAAGGGAGGTGTCGGGTGCCGGCACCCCACAGGACATGCTGGAGTTGCTGTTTTTAGCACAGCTAAAGCGCCAGAAGTTGTTGAAATCCGTGCTGGCCAAAGTGTGTCTCCAGCAGGCGGCAGTGGTGGCACAGCATTCCCTGGTAAACCGGGCTGTAATGAGATGTGGCAGTGAGCACCAAGCTGTGTCCAGCTCTGGCCTCTTTCTGCCCCRGCAGGACTCACATCTGTGTAATTCACCCCTTGGCTTCTCAATTTCTTCTCAATTCACCCAGATGCCGTTCAGGTTTTTTATCACTGAAGTTGTGTTTCTGTTCAGAAGAAAAGCAATCCATAAAGTTCTTTATCCACTGCTGGTGCCTGGGTGGGGATATCCCCATGGTGAGGGCTGTGTTTCTGTACAGATGAGCTGACCCTGTACTTCCAGTTTTCATATGACTTGATGGRATAACAGCTCACCCTTTGCACAGCTGCAGGTTTTGCCTGTGCTCTCATTTGCTTCCTYTTTACCATCCACTAAGTAAATTGGCAGCAGTGAACTGATGATTTGCAGTTCTGCATCTCAAGGTGATTTATTAGCACTCACAGGATTGATCAATAGGACCAGGGCAAGAATTTATCTGTCAGCTGATTACTGTAGCTTTTTTTTAGTACCAGGTTCACGTTTGGACATCTTTCTCTAAGCCACAGGAAAACTCTGGTCAGTGATAGTGTTGAATCCTGCACTWTATTAGGTCCGAGTTTAGAAGACATTGATGCTCTGGTGTGAAATTGGACAAAGCTGACACTGCTGTGTGGATTGTAGCTCTCAAGCCTCCCAGGAGAGGGTTTGGTTACAAAGAATGAGGAATCCCCTTGCCCTCTGGGGATTCCTGAATTATTTTTTCTTTTCTGGGAAACTCTTTGGACTCTGGTTGCTTTCCTGCCACCCCCAGAGTTTTTTTGTACAGACAGCTGGGGCTGACGTGAGCTTTCCATGAAAATCCTGGTGCCTTTGTAGCAATTGCTTTGGAGCTTTCCTGGTCTTGTGGCCACCATCAGTGCTCTCCTTTTAGTGCTCATCAGCACAGGGGAGCACAAGGGCAAACATGGGGAAGCAAAATGCCTTTTTGTTGAAGTTTAACTGGTGGTGGTGTTTGTGTGATTTTACCATCTCTAACCTTGGAAAGAATTCAAAAGGCATTTGGTACCCTCTGCTCCCTTCCTGCAGATGGTAGCAGTCAACTCCTCAAGTCCAATACCCCCAGGGATGTGGGACCCCCAGGCAATGGGAGATGCTGGAGCCATTGGTGATTCCAGTGCAGAAAGCCTCTATGTTCAAGGTAAGCAGGTACATGGGTATCATCGCCCTGGGAGAGTTGTTTATCACTGCGAGAGCAAGGAGAGGGTGAGAATTAACATAGAGCTTCAGCAGCTTGATGTAGAGCTCTAACAGAAAGTTCCTTTCCATTCTCAGCTTAAACTCAGTCACTTCTTATTTATAAAAATCCCATTTTCTCTTAAAAAAACCCCATTCATTTCTATTGTCAGTGAATAATTTGCTTTCAAAATACTGTTGTGGAGCAACAGCCTCATCTRGTGCATTTCTCATTTTGGAAGTAACACAGATGACGTTTTGACCARTTTAGGGATGTTCTCCGTAACTTCTAATCCAAAATAAACCATATTTAAAAGGGAAAGAAATAAAATATGTTTGGTYTATAAGCTGCAGATAGATTTCCCACTTTCCTGGATTTTCTGACTGAGCAAAGACTTGTYCTGTATCTCTTTGTTCCTGAGTGCCCTGGGAGTCTCACAGCTGGTATTTGGTTGCATTTCCAGGCATGGAGCTGTTTGAGGAGGCTCTGCAGAAATGGGAACAGGCACTGAGCATCAGGCAGAGGGACAGTGCTTGCACCAGCACCCCTGTGCCCTGGGACAGCAGGAAACAGCAAGAGAGCTTGTCTGAGAACATTTCAGAGGTAGGTCCCCACTTTCCCTTGGCGTTTGCCAGCTGGGGAACATGCTGAAGGGCCAGCCTGGCTGCTAGAAGCAGTAAACAGTGGGAGGTTAAAAGGAGAGTAAATTAAGGGCAGAGTCAGGCCAGACTCTGTTTAAGAGCTGTCTGCATCTGCAGCTTCCTTATGCAATGGGAGTGGGTGTTTTTAATTTCTTTCTCTTTTTAATACGTCTCGCCCCCTCATTCCCCAGCTTTCCTACCCACCTTCCAGCCTTGTGTCACTCACTGTCACACGTGTCCTCCCGTGGCACAGCCTGTGGTGGGAAAAGGCTGTGATGAATGCAGCGTTGCTTTGGCTGGCTGTGTTRTCTCTAATTTTTTAATGCATTTGAAAGTGGAGAGCAGAGCCCAGCTGTGTGTGTGTGAATGAGGGGAGCAGTGGTAACTTGGTAGACAAGATGTGTCACTCACTCAGCCTGCAGCTGCAGAAACCAGGATTTTAGGACAGCCCTGTGCTGCCTGGGACTTGAGGAYTATGCAGGGGAGACCTGTGATATGAGGAGATCCAAACTAGAATGGCTCAGTGACAGCCACAAAATTAAAAAACCTGCTGGAACTCAGGACTACGAAAGGAGCTGAACTCCCAGCTCTCCAGGAGTTCTCACTGGAAAAAAAAAAAAAAGTGTTCCCAGCCTTTTGTAAACAGTCTGGTGTAGTAAGTATGTGGGACATTTGTCTTTTGTGCTGGATAATATTTATCCAAGTCAAATCTGGATTCTGTTGTTGTTGGCTCTCCTTGAAGAGCCCTGGAGTGTTTCTAAAACTGCCTTAAAACCAGTTGATTCATTATRAAAACAGATTTTGTGCTTCTTGTTAATGCTTCTGTCTTCTGGGTGAGATACTCATGCAAACATAGGGGCATGAAGGCAAGATGATGCTTAAGACTTGTTTTCCCCACATCTTTTTTCTTTTCCATTTTCCTGCGTTGCTTACAGCAAACATTGGTTATGCCCAGCACCTTAATCTAAAGACTATTATCCAGTTGTGGATATCCTGTTATATTCAACAAGGTTTCCTGATGTGATTTCTCCTTGAAATTAGGCTAAAGTCACAAAACAGGAGAATTAAGTGGTCTGTAACTTATTAAAATACCTGTTTTTCTGGGTGACAGGTTAAAGTTCTTTAGTTCTCTCTTCCTTTTTTTTACAGGAAAACAAAACTGTGCAGCTCAAAAGCCAGAGGGTTTGAGTAGGCTGCGTAAAAGCTTCCCTCCCCGTGCATTATTAGCTGCATTGTAGGATTAATGACTCGTCTCTGTTTTTATTTTTAATCATTTAATCTGCAAACYGCAAATCCCATTTTTACTGAAAATTTCCTCTCATATTTGTGCTGTCCAATCTGTCTGTGCCCAGCTGGCTAACTAAAGGTGGCATTTATGTGTGTTCCAGGATGAGTCCCAGAAGAGGGAGTTTGCTGAGAAGCTGGAGTCCCTCTTGCACCGAGCCTACCACCTCCAGGAAGAGTTTGGCTCCTCACTCCCMTCGGACAGCGTGCTGCTGGATCTGGGTAGGGATTTGGCTGCAGTAAAATGCCAATTTCCTGCCTGGTTTTACRTCTTTTCTGTAATCCAGGCAATGGGGGAGTGACAAAGTGSGWSTGGGWGAGATCACAGKAGCTAAGAGGAATGTTGGTCCRTGAACTCCAACATSTGTGGTTTCTTTCTCTCCTCCAGARAAGACTTTAATGCTTCCRTTGGCGGATGGATCGTTGCGGCTGCGGACGGATGATGAGGACAGCTCAGCTTCRGAGGATTCCTTCTTCTCCGCAGCAGAGGTGACTGAAGTGTCAGCTGTGTGTCACAGTGGCTTGGAGGGAAGGCACAAAGGCAGCAGAGCCAAACATACCTGGGGAGAGGAAGATGATCAAACACAGAGAAAAAAGCCCAAGCTGGGGGGGGGTTCATGATGGATGTTAGGAAAAGCTTTTTAATTAGGGGGATGATGAATGCTCTTCCAACCAGCACTTCCATGTCATCTTCCTATCTACTGTGGAAAACATGCCATAACAGCTAGGAAAGTACTATTATCTGATATAATGTGGCTTGGTGGTGTAAATTTTAGGGGATATTAAGCTGTGTCAGCTGAGACAGCTTTTGGTGGAAAAAGAAATACCTTTGCATGAAAGAATTGTCACTGACAAGCTTTGCTAGCTGAAGATTCTSTGAAGAAGGCCCACCTTGCTTGTGTGCAGTCTCTTGTCTATTTGCAAATATTTAATGAGCTCATTTTGTTCTTCCCATGCCYCTTGTTATTTCCACAGCTCTTTGACTCTCTCCCCTTTGAGGAAATGCCATTCCACCTGTCCAAGCCAGTGGCAGCATATGAAGAAGCTCTGCAGTTGGTGAAAGAAGGGAAGGTCGCATGCCGGACGCTGAGGTGAAGAGCCAGCTGGAGCTGTGGGGCCTTGTGTCAGGGATCCTTGGGGCACTGTGAACACATAATTTGCCTTTGAGCAGCCCCATAACCACTTTCTGCTAGTTTTCCCTTCCTAGGGAATTAACCCCAGATTTTAGGCACACKCATGTTAAGGAAGAGTAATTGCCCCAGGAAATTAGTGATAGGAAGTGTGACTGTTCTGAGAGGCTGGCATAGTCTGTACCAGCCTGGCAGAGGTGCTCTGTGTCCCCAGGGAGCTGGATAAGGGGAATGTGACTGTTCCGTTCTCCTGAGCACATTGGGAAATTAGTTTTTTGTTTTTAGGGGACCAGAGTTGGTAGGAACAACATCAGGAGAATTGGAATTTACTCATTTCTTCCCTTCTGCCTTTAGGACAGAGCTCCTTGGCTGCTACAGTGACCAGGATTTCCTGGCGAAGCTGCATTGTGTCAGGCAGGCATTTCAGGTGAGAATGGCTCCTGGATTTCCATGGCATGTGGCTGCCAGCAGCATGTTTCTGGAGAGCACAGTTTTGCWTCCTAGATTCCACCTTATTAAAGGTTAACAACACTGCTGTGTACAGCATTGCACTGCTTTATGTCCTGTCCTTTTTTTCTCCCAGATCAAAATTTGAGGGTGTGTAGGTGCTCACAGGAGACATCTGTGTTCCCATTGCAGGAGYTGCTGGAAGATGAAAGCAATCAGCTGTTTTTTGGGGAGGTTGGGAAGCAGATGGTGATAGGACTGATGACAAAAGCTGAAAAGGTAGGAAGTTTGTATAACAACTGAGCTGTGTCTTGAKCACAGGGATAATTGTTCCCCTATCCCAACCAAGAGTTTATCCAGTGTGTTGGAAGAAGAAAACTTCATCTGCATGCTGGTGACTACTGTGATGTTGATGTCAGCTTAAATCTGAGTAGTCAAACTTCTGCTTTGTTTCTCTGCTCTCCCAGAATCCCAAAGCTTTCTTGGAAAGCTACGAGGAGATGCTGCGCTACGCCCTGAAGCARGAGACCTGGCCAACCACTCAGCAGGAACTGGAAGGAAGAGGGGTTGGTAAAGATGTTGTCTTTACAGAGTTGCAGAGAGATTGGAAGATAATTCTTGCCCAGAGAGGTTGTRGAATTCCCATCCCTRGAAGTGCTYRAGGCCGGGCTGGAYGGGGTTTGAAGCAACCTGGTCTAGTGGAAGATGTGCCTGCCCATGACAGGGKGTGGAACTGGATGGTTTTAAAGTCCYTTRAAAGCCAAAKCACTGWGAYTGTATTATAATGCATATRTAGGAATGGCCTAGGAGTGAAAGAGCTGCTGCTGAAATATGACATTGACTTCAGCTTGTTACATTTTGTTGMTTCAAACCAAAAGAGACCGTCTCTCTTTTTAAAACCTGTTCCCTTTACAGACTGTTCTGCTCTCTGACAGGTGGTGTGCATGAGYTTCTTTGATATTGTGCTGGACTTCATCCTCATGGATGCTTTTGAGGATCTGGAGAACCCTCCCTCCTCCGTGCTGGCCGTGCTGCGCAACCGCTGGCTGTCCGACAGCTTCAAGGAGACGGTGCGTGAGACAGGGAGTGCTGGTGTGAGTGTGAGATCAGTGCCAAGGCCAGAAAWGAGCATAACCTCATCCTTCCCGGCTGGGCTCAATCCTCTCTTTATAAATGCCACGCTTTCCTGAAGCTCTAAACAACAGTCTTCTTGTGCATGGAAATTGTTTACAGGAAAGCTTTCCTTATTCTGAAAGCATCTGGTTGGTAACCAGACTTATGGCTGTAGGGGCCTTTATTAGTGATGCCATGGAGATGTTAAAAGATGACAGCACCTATTTTTGTGAATGAGAATAAGGGTTTCAAAATGTAGGGAAAAATATGTGTGGTGTTTAGCACGTGGCCATTCATTCTGGCAGTACCTCAGCAGACACTGAAGATCACATTGCAAAGCTTTTCTTTAGTCCTGCCCCCCAGCTGTTTTTTTTTTTTAAGACTGATTGGTTTCATAGACTGAGAATAAAATGGCACTTTGTAACAGCTGTCTGCTTACAGGGATTGTGGGCTGTTGGGCAGCTATGTCAGATCATATTAACAATCTTYAAAAACCCTTCGGCTTCTCTGGAATGGATCTGAAGTGGCTAAATCTGCTTCCAGTTCACTTCAATTTTGTCATTTTAGAGTTGTTGGCACAAAAGGGCCAYTGCTTTGATGTTTTGATGACAATGTGTTGGTAAACTTGGGCT
Source organism: Malurus melanocephalus (assembly GCF_030028575.1). NCBI lineage: Eukaryota > Metazoa > Chordata > Aves > Passeriformes > Maluridae > Malurus > Malurus melanocephalus. The sequence goes on from NW_026623462.1 coordinate 934,336, forward strand.
TTTTCAAGCATTCCCTGTAACTAATGCTCTCTTTCTGTTAATTGTAGGCTCTAGCAACTGCCTGCTGGTCAGTTCTGAAAGCAAAAAGGAGGCTTCTGATGGTAAGCAAAATTAATCAAAAGGGAAAGAATCTAATGTATTTGAGGCTGACAAGAGAACATAGATCTTGACGGAGTGCAGAATGTTAGGTGGTAGAAGACTGAATAGAATCCCATTCTTTGTGATGCTTTRGAGCCCTGAGGTCCTGCTGTCACTGCTCCAGTGCCATGCCAGTATTTTACTGAATCAGTCTGAGTTTGTTCTCCCTTTTTCTTAATGTGAGGATTCAAAAGACAGCCTTGCCTGTCTRGTGTTGCCTTTCCCTGCTCACAATAGTGCAGGAATGGCCATAGACCCCAAGCAGAAAGGGACTGCTCCTGAATTGTATTTTCTTTGCTGGCAGCAAAAGGAATAGCTCAGGCACTGCTCCGCTCCCTGATGCTGATGCTAATTAGCCATTATTTGATGAGTTTAACTTAAATCTGCGACTTCCTAAAGTATCACAGCAGACGAGTTTATGGAGCTGGGGAACAGGAAGCCACAACTTCATACCCCTGGTTCTGTCTTGGGGTCTGTGGCCTCTGGCAAGTTTTCAGCTTGATCCCTCAACCAGCTACTACAATGGGGTTTGGCTCCTAAGATGGCACAGACAGAAATGAGAGCACTGGAAGCTCTACTGGAACTGTCATGCAGTAGCTCTGCCTTGGATATTTGCATGTCCTTTCCTGGCTTGGTCAGCGAATTATAAATAGAGGCTATAAAGGCTGGCTGGTGATTGCTTTTCATTTTCTTCTGTTCATTTTCCTCTTGAAATAGCAATTTAGAATCATGAAGATAGAAAGCTCCAGTCATCCTTCAAGGGATCTGAAAGATAAATGTAGTTTTGAAGAAGAGATGTTCCAAATAGCTCTTAACTTCTGTTACTGAAGCTTGATGCTTTCTGGCAGAGAAGTTGGTGGCTGATACAGAATAAGCTGCTAATTCTGTCTGAGAATGAAGACCAACTAATYCTGTCCTTCYCTGTGGCAGGTACCAGATGGCTTTATCTCTCATTTCTACTCCGTATCGGAGCATGTCAGTCCTGTTCTAGCCTTTGGTTTTCTGGGGCCCAAGCAGCAGCTATCCGAAGTCTGCAGTTTCTTCAAGGTAAGGTGGCTTTTCTGTACCTCATCTGAGTGGAACTCCTGTCTGCTGGCTTAAAGCTGCAGATGTGTGCCCTTGATGGCTGGTACCATCAGGTGAAGGAGGTCTGACTATAAACCTTCCTTTTCTTGCAGCACCAGATAGTCCAATATCTGAAGGACATGTTTGACTTCGACAATGTGAGGTACACGACAGTGCAGTTGCTGGCAGAGGACATTTTGCAGCTGTCACGGCGCCGCAGYGAGATCCTCTTGGGATATCTGGGCACCGAGACCTCCCCAGAGATGAATGGCATGCTGCCTGGGGAAACAGAGCCACTGAAGGAGGAGCTCATCTGATGTCAGGGCAGGAAAACACTTTTGTACAAGGACCTTTTCCTCCCAGAGATGGATAAAACTACCTGCAAAGTGCAGCAATGACAGCAAGACTATGTGAACACGCAGCAATCTGGTGGGACCTTCTGCTTTTTGTAGCCAGTAGTGTTTGCTGGGATGGATCCAGGACCACTTGCCAGCTTATGGTTTGAATTTCTTCTTTGTTCATCTTCCTGTTCTTTTTATTATTATTATTACTTTCAGTGTTTCCTATATACCTTGTGTCCTGAACTGCCCGGGCCCAGATTTTTGCCCAATTCTCTTGAATAGGGCAATGTATGTACCTGTTTTGCCTGTGTGTTTTCTGGGAGGTAAACCCCTGATGTTTACGATTGTGTCTGGGAACAGGAATATCATTACTAAATTCTCCACTTGACCATTAGCTTCTCAAGGAGGCTTTGCTTGCTTAGGGATTTTTATTACTGTTCTTCTCTGCTGTGTTCCTACAGACATTAACTACTGTTGATTTTTACCTTAAGTGTGTTAACACATGCAATGTGACTAGCAAAGATTTCTTTCCCAGGGAGGAAGAAATAGTTCTGTAAAGCACTGAAGTAAAATGCAGACTTTTACAAGCAGTCTGAAACTCTAGGGATATTGGTCTGCTCCCTTGGTGTTGCTGCTCTTTGCAGACTGGATGACTGGATCTGTATCCTGGTTGTCCTTGCTTAGGAAGTTGCTGAGGTCTGTGTTTGCCCCTAAGGCAGGTTATTGTGAGGAGGAGGGGGGATTTGCATCCTGCCTGTGCTTGCACGAAGTCTTTGACGTCCATCAAAGTGCCTTGCTGGATTTCAGAATGAGCCAGCAGCAGCTTTTGCTGTGTTGGAGGTGTGGGGTGTSTACAAACAGAGGGAAAGGTTAATAATGTGGTGCCTATTGCTGTTATGCACARGGTAATGAGAGGTGTAGATGTCGGATGTGAGGTTATGTGCCGATAGTTGGAGGTTGGATAGCTGGGATCAAGCTTCTAGAGAGGAAATCACTCTTCACAGTCTGTCAGTCCTAAGAAATACAGCATAATTTTAGGTAATGATCAAATGTGTGTGTGCATGACTTAGTAGTGCTTCACAAATGCTGTGATSCTGACTGCTCAGCCAGCACCTGGAATCTGCTTTGGGATGTGACCCGAGCTGGATACTTGTGTAGGACAGCAGCAGTGGAGTGGAGTGTGCTGAACTTAGAGAATCATAAAAATCACAGAATCATAGAATATGCTGAGTTGGAAGGGATTGGGATCATCGAGTCTAACTCCTTGCTCTGCACAGCACACCCAGCAATCCCACCATGTGCTGAGAGTGTCGTCCAAGCTTCTTGAACTCAGACAGGTTTGGTGCTGTGACCACCTCCCTTGGGAGCCTRTTCTAGTGCCTGCCCACTCTCTGGGTGGAAAACCTTTTCCTGATATCCAACCTAAACYTCCCCTGCCTCAGCTTCATGCTGTTGGCTTGAGGCAGTCCTGGCTTTTGTGTGAGGTTTGCAGTGATTTGCTTCAGTTCTCTGTAAGTGCAAAACCACAGATAAAGGTTGAGATCCAGCCTGTGCCTTCTCCTGTTTCAGTCCACACATAGGTGCAAGTCCCACCCTCAGAATGAGGAGGTCTTCAAGACTTCCACAAAAACATGAGCTTCACTGTTTTTGTTCCAGACTGATTAGTTACCCCTTGTGTGTGTGTTCTGGGTGAAAGACATAAGGCTTATCTGGACGTATTTTTGCAAGGGAAAAAAATCTGTAAGAATCTGGAATTTCCATATGAGTGGAAAGTCACTGTGTGGGCTTGGAGAATACAAATGCTTTCTTCCTCTTCAGATATCTAATGTGGATTCTGCTGGTAAAAGCAGGAAGGAAGTAAACAGAGAAAAAAAGTAAACAGGAGGACATAAAAGRAGCAGATAAATGTGCTGTGCCATGTGCTCTAGGGTGACCCTCCCTGAGCAGGGAGGTGGGACCAGWTGATCCACTGTTGTCTCTTCSAACCTGACCGATTCTGTGGTTCTGTGATTCCTTGAAATGCTCCTGAGATGTTTGCAGGGGGGTGCGTGTAGARCACAGTAACATCTGGTGCTCTGTAAGCACATCAGACTGATGTGGCTTATCCTGGAAACCAGATTAATGCAATAAACAGGACAATGCTGAGGCAGAAATTAGGAGCAGCTGCCCCAAGTGAGGCTGCGTGGAATAAACTGTTATGAGAAGGATTTAAGAGACAGCAGTTGAAACTAGGAAAGGTCTCTGAGGTGTCTTGCTCCTGGCAGTATGCAGGAAGAGAAGAAATGGAGGATATTGTATTAGCACGACACACCTGCTACATGTAAACTGTGATTTGGAAGTGTGGTATATTCTGAAAGCAAGTTGCTTTGCCAAAAAAATAATGTTGATAGTGCTTTGTGCTCTTGTATGGCTGGTTTAGAAGAAAGAGTCACTTCAGCAGCTTTTGAATAATGGTTAAAAAGATTCTAAAATGTGAAGATTAATGTAATGAGATGGATTGTAATTCCAAACAATCAGTGCTGTTAAATTCTCATTTTTAGTGTTGTTTTATGTGTATTTATTTACTATTTTGAGTGTCTTTTGGCCTCAGTGCTTGGGCAGCCTGCCTGTTTTGTGTACAGACAAGAACACTGGCCGCTGACTTCGGGCTTTTGCGTCCTTGCGGGAGAGGATACTAAAACAGGGTCCCCCTGAAGCAAACACTAACTTGCACTGTGGCTTTTTAAGCTAAGAAATTGTAAATTCCTRATCAATCAAATGAAGAAAGACTGTTTTATTACTGCTTGATGCTTTTCCTTAGCACTTAYTGCAAATAGGTTACACAGCCCTCCCAGTGAAGGTAAAGAGGAATCTGCCTCAGGAACATCTGCAGCTTCTTGAAGGTCGAGTTCTCYGCCTTTGCTCACCAGCAGTGACTTGGTCCTGCAGCAGCCAAGGATGTTTGCCGAGACAAACTGGTTTTATCTTCACTGGGATGGATGTTAAACTTCTCTAAACCTTCCCCTCATTTCATTGCTGCTCTTTGTCCCTCCCCAATCCCAGTSTAGCTCAAGAGGAAAGGCAGAAAGGTTTTTGCAGCCCTTGAAGGGAACTGCGAGGATCAGGGGGTTCACAGGAGCTGTTCCTGTGGAAGAAGCTCTCCCTGGCCTGAGGAGTGCTCTCAGTGACCCTCTGTGTTCAGCTCCTTGGGATTCCACTCATCCCACTCAGCCCAAAAGGTGACTCTGGTACTCATCTGTATTGCAGGGTAAAGTGAGAGAGTATGATGGATCACCTGCCTGCCCTCTGGCTTCCTGAGATCCCTAGAAAATCCCTTCCCCAGCAATATTGTGTTTAGCAAAGGAAATTCTTCAGTATCAGTAGCAGCTGAGATGTGTATTCGGGTAGAATCCCGTGAGATAAGACATTCACCTTTTTTTTTGTGATGAACTCTTACTCTCAAGGGGTTAAATCATCCTGGGCTGACACTTGCRAGATTTTAACACTGATGGGGATTTAAAGTGGCTTAGCAGCTATGAAATAAAATCCCTCAGTAGTGTCTGATGCTTAAACAGAATTTAAAATATGCATGACTTTCATTTATGTGGAGGTTGTAACAAGCTTCACCAGAAGTAAAAGTACATCCTCAGTACTTTAGTGTGTAAGTAGAGACTATGCCAAATGGCTCTMGGAGGGTCTTTATGATCTTTAAAGCACATTAATAAAAAAATTATGAGGAAAAATCTGCCTTGTATCTACAAGATCAGCGTGGCTTTGAAGAGCATGACTTGGGTTGTCTCATACAGGGAGGTGGGAAMGCAGGATTTTATTTATCCCTCTTCAGTGGAACATTCCTCTGCCATATCTGAAACTAATGAATGTAAACTTGTGCCTATTTTTCTCTTGATTTCCTAAAGGTGTAAAAATCTGTTCTTGTTTTGCTTCTATCTTTTTTTCTTTGCAGCTTATTTAAAAAAAAAAATCTTTAATCTTAGGATGTGGGCATTACAAGTCAAATAAAACTTTYCTTCATGATTGTGGTTTTTGTTCCTAAATTTCCTGGCAAAACGTGCTAGAAACTCAGTCTTTGGTTTCTGATGTAGGTGACAGTTGTGGTGGCACCTCTGCTGCTAGTGATGGTATCAAACACGGCTTGCTGTTCCTAGAGCTAAAATGGTGAAGTTGAAAGGTTTAAATGTAAAGTTAAAGGTCTTGATTGCATGGGSAGTCTTCCTGGGTCTCCTGACAAGCCCATAGATGAAGTGGGCTATAAAATAAACAAAACAACTCCTTGTACTTTGAGCAGTGGTTGTAAACTGTGGGGTTTCATTTTTCAGATTTTTCTGTGGTGGTTTGGCTGTGTTGGGGTGTGGTGTGAGTAGGCTGTGATGAAGTGATAACAGAAATCCCAGTGAGGAGCAGAACCTCTTAAACATTGTCCAAATTCTTGTAGCACTTATCAGCCTCCCAAACTCTGTGAGAGTAACCCAGACGAAAGCCTGCGGGTTGGTATCAGAGCTGCCTATCTGCTGAGCAAGGCAAGAAAATCATCTTCTTGCTCTTCTGAAACAACTACAGTAGATTTGAATACTTTCATTTTCAAACAATAGAGAAACCAGACTGAATCAGATAGGCTGTTTCTTCCACAGTGATTAAAATTTCATCCCTACGCTTAAAAATAAAAAAAAAAGAGCTTCTGTTAGCATTAATGCAAGCCTGTCATGAACTCTGATATATGCAAATAAAGTGTTCATGGATAGGAAAATTTTTGTCTCACGCCACACCCTGATCATTAGTTGAGAGAGTTAAAAGGAGTTTATCTCAGTTTCCATGGAGTCAGACTCCACACTCATTACAGCTCCAGAGAAGCTTTGTGCTTTCTTGTGCTGAGGCACAGAGCAAAGGCTGCTCCGTGTATTGACACTTTTTTCTCCTGTTCAGGAAGGAGTGGGTGAATACAGCAATGAAGCCCACAATTTTCAGTACTTGTCATGGTACATAGATCAAATGTAATCCACTCTGCCAGCATAACTCTACATTCAATAGCTTGGAAAGGAGGAGATTTATTTAACTTGAATAATGAAAGCAGTAAATCACTCATGCTCCCTCATAGCAGTCTTCTGTGATGAACTGAGCTCCTGCCGTAAATATTTGCTCTTTCTTCCCAAATAATAAGACTTTAATGCTATTTTATTTCTTGAAATGCCAGGGAGAATGTCAGCTTTGAAGAGCTCGTTGAAATTAATGGGACATAATCATAATTGAAGCAGGTATATTACAACTGCAAAAAAAAAAGTTTTCTTCCCTTTTTGAAATCTTAATTTACAGGATTGAAATCCTGATCTGTGTGCTTCCCTGAAACAAATTAAAGGCAACCCTGTGCCTGTGTTGCTCACTTCTTACGAGGCTTTTGCATATTTATTTTTCTGTAAGTTTTATTTTATTGGATTAACATTGGGTGTTAGGTTTGAAGGTGGATTTGCCTTCTGAAAGCTTTTCCGAGCAATGCTGCTCTGWGTTCTGCTTTTCCTCAGGCTGCCCAGGTAAGTCTTATTTCTGGGGTCACATATGGGAACATTCCTTTGCCTTGAACTTCAAAGTGGGTGATTTCAGTATTTAAAGGTATTTGGGGGCAAAGGAAAGGTATCACCTGGCCAGGTGTTCCCTGGCTTTTGCAGAACCTTTGGGATGTACTTTATTTTCTGCCAGGACTTAGGAAGAAATTACTCCTTGTGAGGGGGATGAGGCCCTGGCACAGGTTGCCCAGAGAAKCTGTRGCTGTCCCATTTTCAGAAATGTCCATGGCCAGGTTGGATGGGGCTTGGAGCAACCTGGGATAGTGGAAGGTGGTGSAATGAGATGGGCTTTAAAGTCCTTTCTCACACAAACCATTCTGTGATTCGATGACTTTATTCCAGGCTTTTATTTTCTTGTGTGCGTGTCCACATRCTGCTCGTCCTCTACAGAGCTACATCTGGTTATAAATATCAATCCTCCTCCTAAGTGTTAAGAAAACTTCAAATAAGTATTTTCAACGTAGCTTGGACTAACCAGCRAATCACTCCTGGGCACTCCTGTGTGTGGCAAGTAGAAATAATGCTCGGATTAGCGCAGTGATACTGTGATGTAGAGCTGCATGTAGTAATACCCTTTTGAAATGAACGATTCTCATTTAAACCCACATATTGTTATGTATTTTGGTTGTTTATTTTTCTTTTTTGAACAGCCTCTGGAGAGGCTGCAGCGGGGAGCAGGGAAGCCCGGGCGGCACCAGAGCGGGAGCCGGTGGGTTGTTCCCGCCGGGGTGTGAGGGGAGCCTGGAGCGGGTSGRGCCGGGGAGTTGGAACGTGAGGGGRGCTCGGGCTGTTCCCCGGTACCACACGGCCYCAGCCCGGCCATTTTCCCGCCGAGCCCCCGCCTCAGCGCCCCGCGCCCGCCGCGCCAGCGCCTCCGCTSATTGGCTGAGAAGTGGCGCCAGTGCGAGCTGCTGATTGGTCCATCCGCACGGCMCCTCTGGCCAATGACGAGGCGCTCTGCSGCCCGCCTTTGCTCCGACTGGCTGTGCCCGTCCCTGCGCCCGCCCCCTGCTGGGCCGCGGTGCCGGCAGCCGATTGGCTGGAGCGCTCCCCGGGCTGGATGTTTAATTGGGCGCTGCTGGGCTGGCCGGCGCCTCACCTGCCGCGCGCCGCCATTGGCCCGTCGCTCCCCGCGCCCCCGCCCATTGGCCGCGCCGCCCCTCAGGAGCGTCGCGATTGGCCGTAGCGGCCCGGCCCGGTATCCGGGTAAGATGGCCGCAGTCGGCGAGTGCTCGCTGCCCGCGCCGTGGCGGCCGGTSTCCCTCACTCACGTCGAGTATCCTGCAGGTAACGCTCCGTTTCGCCGCCGCCGGGCCTCCCGGCMGCGCTTCCGCGCACGGCGGGRTCCTTTCCGCCGCTCCGCGGCGCTGCCGAGGGCCGGACTGGTGGCTGCCAAATAGTGAGCCATTGAGCAGCAGCCCTGAGGCGGCGGGGCGCGCGTGCGCGCTGGGGGCGGTGAGGCACTCTGCCAGATCGTGAGCCGCGGCGGGAGCGGCGCTGCGCATGCGCGGTGGGGGCTCTGGGCTGGGGGGCTGTGAGGGGGGGGACAGGGACGGGGAAGGGACCGCGAATGGGGAGGGGGACGGCTCCGTCTCGGGGGTCCCGGGGCCGCCCGGCTGTCCATTGCCGCCCTGCGCGCTCCACACCGCCACCTCGCCGCCCCTGCAACCGTCTGGCCATGTGTGGCTGCCCCCGGCCTCGAGGCGAGGGTCTCACCCACAGTGTGCGGCTCCCACAGCCCCGCTGCCGCCCCAGCAGCGTGCYGGGATCGGTGTCACCTCCCTGCTCCGTGTGCTGGAGGTCTGGCTTGGTTCGCTACCGTGTCAGCGGACTCTGGGGGCCCTTGTGACACCCCAGGAAGTGGGGATGTGGCAGGGTGGCCGTGTCCCCGGGGTGGGCTCGACTGCCAGGGSAGTCTGGTGGCTGTGCTGGGAGTGGGGGTGGCACGGTGTCCCTGTCTCGGGTGGATCTGGTGGCTTTTCTGGGAGCACTTTGGTCAGTCAGCGCTGAGGGAAATGCCTGGAGGACTCCAGGCACAGGGTGTTCTGTGGTTCAGCTCCTTGCAAGGTGGGTTTAGGTTTGGCAGCGTTGAGAAGCGATAGGTGCCTGAGTGCAGGATGGGCTGTTCCAGCTGGGACAGGTAGGATCCAAAAAGGTCTGCACACCAGCAGCCCGACCCAGGTAGAATTARTTTCTGATCTGCCAGCATGCAGGAGCAAATGTTTCTGTTCAGCTGGCAGATGTCTGAACTGTGTTCCATTGGTACCCGTGGTCCTTTGTAGCTCCTCTGGGTCCTTTGTGCTGTGCTGGGTTTGGGTGCTTGTTATAATCAGAGGTAACAGAAAAATCAGGTGTCGGAGTGTTAGTGTTGACCATCTGCTCAAAATCCAAATCTTGTCTAAACACTGTTCTCAGTATTTCCAGTTCTCTTAGTGAGCCCCCAATTTGCCATGAAGTGTTGCCATGTGTCCTGTTTCAATAGCTGGATTTTAGTTCCTGATGAAAGCTCCTCTCAGTAGTGCAATTCCTAAAGCTTTTAAAGTGCTTAGGGATCTTCTGGGTTGAAAGTGCCCATTTAGCTAGGAGACTTGAAATGTGACAACACTGAAAAAAGATCTGGCACTGGAGATACATTATTTCTTGGCCCTCCCCCTTATGGCTGTTTCATGGTTTCTGTGATGCTTTATGTGAAATATTGGCATTTCCTTTTCTGTCTTGCATTTTCCTCCRCACTGTAAGCTCTTCTGCCAATCCCCCTTCTCAAATATATTAATGTGACAGTTTGGGAGAGATGGGGAATAATCTTGCCAGTAGTACCGATATATTCATCTTTGTATCTTATCTCCTTATCTGAACCTGGCAGTGTACACAGAGCGTCCTGTGCTCCATTTGTTGGATTGGTTTGAGAAATGAAGGTGGGGGAAATCGCTGCATAAGGGTTATCTCTCAGATCTTGAACAATGTGATGTAACCCGATCATTTTCTCTCTGCWTTGAGAGCCCTTAAACAGGCAAAGGGAGAATATCATTGTGTGGAGGGRTAAATCACCACCCAGCTTAGGGTTGTGTATGAAGGGGATGGGCACTGTGTTTATCTTGGWTAAAACATGTATTTATGAAAGCTCATAAAGTGGAGACAAAGGACTAAAACAATAAAGTAGCTGGAGGTGCAAAAGTTGCTTGATTTGTTTTTGTAGAAGCATTTAGGTTGGAGAAGCCCTTGAGACCACCAAGTCTAGCCGTTCCCCCAGCACTAAAGACCACCACTAAACCACATCCTCAAGTGCCACATTTACACAGCTTCTAAATCCCTTCAGGCATRGGGAGCCCTGGGCAGCTGGACAGCTCTTTCTGTGAAGAAGCTTTTCCTAATATCCAAGTTGGACATCCCCTGCTGCACCTTGTGGCTGTTTCCTCTCCTCTTATCCCTTGTTCCCTGGGAGCAGAGCCTGRCCCTGCCCTGGCTGCCCCCTCCTGTCAGGGAGTTGTGCARAGCCAGAAGGTCACCCCTGAGCCTCCTTTTTGCTCCAGGCTGAGCCCTCCAGCTCCCTCAGCTGCTCTTGGTGCTCYAGTCCCTTCCCCAGCTCAGTTCCTTTTCTTCTGGACATRCTCCAGCCCCTTAATGTGTCTCTTATTGTGAGGAGCACAAAACTGACCCCCCAGGAATCGATGTGGAGCCTTAGCAGTATCCAGCACAGGGCGATTTGGTGTCATTGGTGAACTGCCTGAGAGTGCACTCGATCTCCTTGTTCAGATCACTTATAAAGACATGAAACAGAGTCTGCCTCAGAGCTGAGCCCTGGGGAACACCCCTGCTGCCTAGTCCCAGCAGGATTTAACTCCATTCTCCACCAGTCTGGGCCTGGACAGGTTTTTTTCTCCAGAAAACAGTGCACCCTTCCAAGCCATGGATGTTCTCCAGGAGAATGCTGTGGGAAACAGTGTCAAAGGCTTTACTAAAGTCTAGGTAGACAGCATTTTGGTCTAAAAAAAATGACTTGCAATAAGATGGCAGGTTTGATGCTTTTACCTGGATTTGGGGAAAGTGCCCTAACTTTATTTAGAAAGCCGTTTACATTCAGCCTGTGCACAGCTAAAGTCCAGGTCCATAAAGCTTCTAGATAATGTGTATTTATAAAATAGTGATGTTGGCAGCGTGCTYAGCACAGTGGAGTTAATGTAGCCTTGTGCTGCTGAGAGGGGTCGGAATGAGAAATAGATCCTGCTTTTACCAGCATCAATTATTAAGCTGTCTTGGCATGTCATGCACTGCTCTGTGGCAAACAGCTTTGGCTCTTGGCTGATCCCAGAGGCTGCTGAGCCACTGTGGCAAGTGTCTCTGAAAATCTCACGTTTTTAAAGATTTCCAGTGCAGAACTGCTGTCACCCCAGCTTTCATCTGCCACGGGTGCCGGTCTCGCTTCCTGGGACTGGGTAAAAAGCTGTCACTGCTGATTTCTGCTTGGCAGACAAAGCCTGGTTTTGGGCTTCTGCTTGTAATTGTGAAGGAGAGAGGTGTCTCCAGAAGGGTGCTCCCTGTCCTGATCTAATGTTTCCTTATCAATAGCGATACATCAAATCCATTCTTAGTTGCTTGTGTGGCTGCACAGCTCTCCAGGGCTTTCTGTGATGTCCACTTGGAGCAGAATAAATGAGAAACAGCAGATGAACGCGAGGGTAATCAACTGCAGACTGGTCTGAGGAATGGAATCTTGGAGACCTGACTGAAATACTACCCACAGGGAATGTCAGGATTAAACACAGGGAAAAAAAATCAGCCATGGCAGTGCTGCCTGGGTGTGCTAAAGCTGCTGCAGAGGACAGCCTGTAAAAATATCATCCTGATGCTGCTTTCAGAATTTTTTGATCCTGGAGCATTTCATATCAGCAGCTCTGCTTTGGTGAGACCAAGGAATGATCTGGCATAGTGTCAGGTTGCTGGCAGGTAGGCAGGAATAATCCTTYTTCCTTGTGTCCTTCCAGTAATGAGCTGGTGATTGCATCAGGACTGTGAAGTCCTTTGATGGATGTATAAAAGCTGTATGTCTAATTGCTCTTTGAATCCATTTCCGATTTGGATCTCACAGTATCTTTGGCACTGAGCTTTGTAGCTTAATGTGCTTGTTGTTTCTTTTCTAAGTCCACTGCTCAGTAATTTCATCAAACACTCTCTCATGTGCASTGAGAGGCAGCAATTGTTTACTGTCAATTTCTCCATATAATTCACGACTTYATATCATCTGTTTTCCTTTTTCAGCTGAAAATCTGATTTATTTGATGTTTTCTGAGTGGCTGCTGTCGCATATTTATCTTTGTCCCTATTCTATTTGCCTTTTCTGTGTGTACTCTCCCTTTTTAGCTGGTGACACCAGAATTGCATAATAAATTTTTGTAGTGCTATAACAGTAACTTCTGTTATGCTCTGAAAAATGTTCTTCTAGGSTTTTTGACTGCTGCAGAGCACTGGATGCTACTCTGAAGGTATTGGCACACACTGAATCTGAAGTTTTTTSTTTGATAACAACTGAACTAAATCCTGTTATGTCATGGGTATAATTAGGGTTGTTTTTTCCCGTATGCATTGCTTTGCATGGGATGACTTTGTGCTGCAGACTTAAAACTCATCTTCAGGGACTTCCTGTCTGTAGGGTGAGTTTCACTGGAGAAACATTGAGTTCCTGGTTTGTTTGGGTTTTTTATTATTATTTGGAGAAAAGAAAGAAAACTTCCTCTCCTCAGTGCAGATGGGATTTGTAGAGCTCTGGGACTTTCTGGACCTCCTCACACTGGACAAATTCTTTAAGGAGAGAAACCTGGTGTGCCAAACCTTTTCTSTGCAGAATGACAGAGAATATTCCCATTTTCCCAGTTTCTTCAGGATATTTCCTCCAGCTGGCAGAGTTGGAGGGGCAGATGTGTAGAATCAACTTGTGGGTGAAGAGGTGCAAAGGTGTTGGTGCTGTGTYTATGATTTGGCTCAGCGGTTTTTGTTGTGCTTCAGTGTCAGCTATTGTAGCTCCTATAGGAATGTTAGTTTTGATAAACCCTTCTGTGATTCTCTACAGGGTGGGAGCTCACAAGTCAAGGCTCATTCTGTAGCTAAGCAGTATCTCTTGGAAGAAGCAGATCCCACTCTTGTTTGGCTGCTTTAATGCAGGGTTTATGTTTAATCTCCCTGCAGAAGTTGTCTGATTCCTGCCTTTATGCCGTAATTCAAAGCCTCCTGAAGATATTTTTGCTGTCCCACAGCTCATGTTACGGGGATATGCACAAGCAGAGGAAATGACTCTTTGATATCATGARTATTTAGTGATGTAAATACCCATGACACACATACACTGCATGTTGTCTGTCCAACTTGCACACATGCACTTAGCCAAAAACACACGACCAGCGGCAGTGCCACAAACAGATCCTTCAATAGGAAGTGGCAGTGGCAAAGCTCAGTCTTGTGGTAGGATGTGGTTGGGGGCTCTTGATTCACATTTGGACATCCTATACAGGTTAAGCTGATGTGGTGCAGCTCAGATATTTCCACCGACAGGATGCTGGGTAAAATGTTGAATTGGAGCAGAAGTAGATGCTGAATGAAGGCTGAAAAAAATAGCGTGTGTTAGAGCTATGTATAGTGCTGCACGTACTTATCYCTTGGCTGCCCAAAAATGAGGTTGTTGCATTCTTTATTTTTGCTTTTTGAGCTCCAGATGATGTCCAGGGAAGGCTAGACTTTAAAAAAGCAAAATTTAARACTAAACAAAACCCAAGGTATATATGAAGTAGATTTTCCTTTTGCATTTTTATAGAGATTTTGTGTCTGTTCTTAGTGGTTGGAGGAAGCATTTTAAAATTCCCAAGTTTAGTAAATTGAAGGAAAATTATTATTTTCTTTTTTTTAAAAGGAAGGATGCCGCTTGCTAGATCTGACTGGACTTTAAACTGTGGCTCTCCTGCACGTCTCCTTTCCCTGGGAATAAGTCTCGGAGCGCACTGGAGCGTGAGAGGAGACAGGAGTGACAGAAGTAATCACGCTCTGAGGCCCCTGGAGCACTGCGTGCTGAGCAGCACTGGCCTTTCTCTCAGCTCACTTTGCCTCCTCCGCTGGGGATTTTCAGTCCTTTCGGAGCTGCTTTAGTTACTGCAGCTCTGCCTTGAGCTGCTGATCCAGCGAGTCCATTTGTGATGGCATTAGTGGGTTCCTGGGATAGCTCCAGTGCTCCCTTCAGKTAGTGCCCAGCTGTTTGTTTGCCTCCTCCTCCCAAAAAAGTGGCTTCAGAATGTGACTCTGTTTAATTGCCATTAGCCACAGGAAAATGAAGTATTATTAGTGATGTCTGCTCTGTTTGAAATGGACAGCTGAAATATATGAGGAGCTTTTGTGCTAAGATTGAGTAAAGGACTTGGTGCCTGCAGGCACGTCTAGGAGTGATGGTGTCTGGTTCCCCACTCAGGTGTGGGTTGTGTTCCTGTGAAGTCTGGGTGATTTGATTTATTGGAAATGTTATCATGTAACATAACAGAGGATTTTGAGTTTGCTACTGCTGATCCTATTTAAATTAAAACACTACTTACTTAAGTACCTCTTCACCATCTGCACTAGAAATAGAACCCCCTGAGAAGATAAATAATCTGGTTTGGTTTCTACTTGACAAAATTATGGCTTTTAGTCTGGAGGTGCTAAGCCTTTACRTACCATGGCTTGACAGTAAATGATCTGAAACATGATGATCTCTTGATGATGAGCTCTCTTCAGTTGCTGATGTTGGAATTGAGGCTATTGGAAAATAWTCCTAACACTTTCAGGGTAGTTTGATTGTCTCCTGACAAGGTGGCTTGTCTCATGAATTCCCTCATCATTGATGACAGAATTCATTTTGTTGAGAGTTTGTGATTTAAGTAAAACCATAAGGAGCTTGATTGTCTATTGCCACATAACTGATACAGTCACATCCTATTTGTGTTGCCATAATCCGTTGCTTTGGGAGCATTTGGAATGCACCTGATGCAAGACAAACCTGCCATGTGGAGTAAGAAAAAATTTAAATTCAGCATCTTCTAATGCTTTTCAGGTTAAAACCAAAGTAGAATCTCACTCCAGTGGAAACACAGTGTGCTTGGGGGTTTTGTCTTCCAAATTTTCCTAACTCCTCAAATTTCACCTAACTCTTTCTAATAATCCTTRCTGATGATGTTGCCAATTTGACCCAGAGTTTGGAATTCCAGAGGCTTCTGTGCAATGTACCTGATGTAACCACAACTGTGTGGCAATGACATCAGCAGCATGAACTTTGTTGTAAAGGGGCAATAACTTCTTTTTTATCAGTTCCAGAGACTGAGGTTAAAGTCCTTTTTGCCAAGTGCTGCTTTGAAATGTGGGTGTGTGGGCTGAGGAGACTCGGTATCTTGCAGTGGAATTGATCTAGGAATGAGTCCAATGCTCAGTCTTGCAGAGGCATCCTGTTTCCTTTTGAGAGGAGGGAAGAAGCACAAATTTATGTGGGGGCTGATCCTTTTGTGTTCAGTGATGGGATGGCAAKGATCTGGTCTCTGAGAAGCAATACACAAAGTTCCCATCTCTTCTTTTGTTTGCTGGGTTCACACAGCAAGCTTGTGGTGACTTCTGTATGTAAAGATGCTCTGACAGACAGTTCTCACTCTTCTGATATGAATTGCTGATCTTGGAGCAAAAATACTCTAAAATTTTTTTGTTTCCTCGGAATTTGTGCTGACATGTTTTCTCCAAATACGTCTGTACATGTCCTTTTTCTGGGAAGAGAGGCAAGAAAAGCCTGGACCAAAATGCACAGCTGCTCCTTACTGCTGCTGCCCACTTCTGTGTCTGTTGTAGGTTCAGGATAAAGGTTTTGAGGGACTTTATGACCTCTATGAGATCCCATTGCTGCTCCCTGATTCTCCCTGGGGGATAACTAGACTGTTAATTATTTGGGTTGGAGGTCCAAATCCCCTTCTTTGTGGTACAAGTGGGCYACTGATTAAAAAGGCAGAGTCTCCTTTATTTCCCTGACATCTCCTGCTATGTTTAGCTATTTATTTCCTCCCCATTTTGCTAATGCTAGTGTTCGTGCAGACACATGGTGAGACAGATTAGGAAGCTGATCCAGCTGAAAACTAACCCATTTTAGTGAGAGAGTGGGAAAGGATTTGTTTGGGGAGTGTTTGCTGGCACAGAGAGGAAATAGAAATGAGGGGAATGGAAAGATGCTGCCTCTTTTGCAGCAGCCCATGCTTATGTTGGATTAAAGTGACTCTGGGCCCACACCCATGGTTGTTGTTGTAAATTGGGTGGCAGTAATATCTGCTGAATGATACCAGGCTCCTTTCATCCCTGATTTTGAACCYGCATGGAAGCACTGCTGTCTCCCTGCCTTGGCTCCTCTGTCACTCTAAACTCAGGGACTTGCTGCAGTGCTGAGTTTGYCCCTCTGTGCTCGGTGATCCAGGGCTCCAACTGACCCACTCTGTGGTGGCAGGCAAGTACTTGTGAAGTTCAAACTGATTTGTTTCTCTTGTTTGTTTCCCCAGGTGATTTCTCTGGCCAGCTTTTAGCTTATTTGAGTCTTGGTCCTATATTCATTATTGTTGGCTTTATAACACTCATCATATTCAAGAGAGAGCTTCACACGGTGAGTCCTTCTCTTCCTTCCCAGCGTCTCCTTATGACAAAARTATTTTCCTTTGTCACCTGGTGTTCCTGTATTCACACTTCTTTTTCTCTCTCTAAGGAGCAAGCTTAGGAAAGGCATCTTCCTGTCAGGGAACAGCAGGAGACACTTAGCACCCGTACCAGGTTAAAAGGCTGCTCAGCCTTTGCTGACTTCTGTGTTACTCTGTGGTGTGTTTTGGACATTATCTGTCCAGAACCATCGAGGGAGATGTCTGAGGAAGTACAGAATGCTGTTGCAGAGTGGGAACACTCYCAAGATCCAGTAGGATCATAGCACTGGGCAGCATATGCAGGAAATCATGTGTGTAACTCAGGAGGATGCCCTTTCTTTGAACTACTGAGGCAGAAAAGGGGATAAAAATAAAACCTACAGCTTTCCAAGGGAGTGGATCTGTCTTTAGGGGCTGCTTTTCAAATACTGGGGGCAGAAGTGAATTGTTTCTGTCCAAATTCTTATAATACTTTGTCTGCTCTGCCAGGTAGTTTGGAATCAGTGTCATGGATAAACTCCCTCCAGGATGTATAAAGCTCTTGTAACATTTGCCCTGAGTAAACAGATAAAACAGGGACCACTAAAAGGATTTTGACAGCACATTTCAAATRTAGGGCCACAGTGCCATGGGAACCAATGGCTCAAGGGACCTAGGAAAAGGAATTCTAACTAGGAAAGGCAGCTGCTCAGTTTTGGCAACTCAAAGGTTTCTTGTTGGCCCAGAAGAGAGAATGAGCCAGAGTAACTCTTGCACAGATTTGTAGGTTTCTGAATACAGAGACTTGTTTGGTGTTGGTAACATGGCAGGTGTTGAGGGTGATTCCCAGTTCTTCATATGGGAAGTCACCACTGGGTTGGAGAGAGACACTGGCTGACTTGCAGCAGCCTGACCCRTGGCTCAGGATGTGGAGTGAAAAATTGCTTCATCATGTGCAATGGGACTGAGTGTTAAGGAGGCAGAGTGTCATCACCAGCTGGGAATTTGATCACAGCAGCAGGACTAATTTGGGGGAGGTGTATGAACTGTGGAGCTGAAGAGTAAAAATAAATGCTACCAGTCTGGCTTAGCTCAGAATGTGAATTCATCTTACTCTGAAGACAGCAGCTTCAAGATGAAAATATTCATAGAGAGAAAAGCCAGAAAGCCTAAAAAGCTACCTTTGTTTTAAGCTATTTACCCAAATAACAGTGTCTGCACTCCCCCTGTTGGTCATCGGGAAAAGCCAATTCCTGAAAACCTGCCTTTTTAAAAAATAAGGTCACTTTTTTGCACTTTCTGTTGCAAGGTGCTGGCAGAAATGCTCTACTCTGTCATTTTTGTCTCTTTATGTATCAGCTGCTGAAAAGCTGGAAATACACAATGTATTGCCAAATAGAAAGTGAGCTGAAAATGAATGCTTTTCTTCCTCAGGTAGAGAAATTGGAAGCCGTTGGTTTTAACTCTAGTAGTCAAAAAAAGAAAATTAGAAACATAATGTTTGGGGTTTTGTCAACAGAGAGAGCCTGGTAAGTAGAAGGTCTTTTAGAGGGGATGACACAGCTGTCTTGCCTTCACAGATCTCTTTCTTGGGAGGGCTGGTGTTCAACGAGGGAGTGAACTGGTTAATAAAAAATGTAATCCGGGAGCCTCGGCCATGYGAAGGTAGGGTATGGACCATGGGTGTGGTGCTATCAGGGGAGTTTTGAGCAGAATGCTGATTGTGGGGGGTTAGAGGATATTTCCCCCTTTGCCTCACGCTGGCTGTGGATGCTTGGGTGTAAAAGGGCTGGCAGAGCCACCTAAGCAGGGACATATCCTGCTCCAGCAGCGTGGTCTGGCTTTATATCTGGAGTCTTCCAGCTGCTGACCATACCTTGACCATACTCTTTCTTCTTCTCTTCCCAGAAGCCCATTCAACAGTGACCACAAAATATGGGATGCCGTCCAGCCACTCCCAATTCATGTGGTTTTTCTCTGTTTATTCCTTTCTGTTCCTTTATTTAAGGTAAAAATTCYGTGTCAGGTTTTGGCTGTTGATATGTTGAAACACCTGAAATTGGTGGCTTCCTTGCTGTGTGCCCCTTGAGTGGGATAATGGAATTAAATCTGGGGACCTGCAGATTGTGGCTTGGGGGAATGGAGCATGTCTGTCTCAATCTGAATCTAGGGTTGGAATTACCATGGCTGAAAACTGAAGGGTGTGAGTGGGTTTCCTTTTACCTGTGAGGGTAAAGATCTCCTGATTTTCTAAGCTGTGATAGTGGCCCAGTGTGAGGGGAGAGGTGGGGGATAGGAAGGGGAAATGAAGAGTTGCTTTCTCATTTTTTCTCAGTTTCAGTGGGGTTATCTACAATCTTTTGGGTAATACCAAGCTGTCCACTTGCATGACTTTTTAGTTYACCTCCTTTCCCAAGGATTGGGTTAATATGCTGTGCTTTAATGAAATTCTTGCTGGGGCATGGCTTTGTCTTGTGCTTCCACATGTGGAGAAAGACAAAACTCACAGTTCCTCCTGACTCAGTGGGCAATGGAGGGACTCTGATGTCTTGGCTCTGTTGTTGCATATGCTCAACACGTGCCTCTCACATCAATGTGAGCGTCCTGTTTTCCATCACACCAATCCCTGCTCACAGTTGGAGACACACGTGTGGCTTCCTRGCTGCTCTCTAACTGCTGCCAGTGGGACAGATTGCTGCTGGGATGGGATYGAGCTGCCCATGACCCCAGTGGAGTAGAGAGAACTTTCCTGGGGTTTCAGAGGGAGGGAGGTCAGGACTGCTCAGCCCCCTGCCCTGTGCTAATGGCTCTCCATCTCTTTCAGAATGCACCAAACAAACAATGCGAGGTTTCTGGATTTACTATGGCGACATGTGCTGTCCATCTGCCTCGTCACAGTGGCTTTGCTAGTCTCATATAGTAGGTATGGAGCAACTGTTTGTCTTCTGCTCTCATACAGCCCCATGGCCTGTCCCAGCTGGCAGCCCTGGCATTCCTTACCCTGCCTTTCTCACCTAATTCTCCACTGCGCTGTGCTTTRTAGAAGTGTTGCCATGAGACGCAATAAACAAAGGTGCTACATGGGTGGTGCTTCACTGAAGGGTTTATAAAACCCAAAATCAGCTGAGCTTGTGCCAATTCCCCATGGGCTCCACTGCCATGCTCCAGCTWTGCTGCCTCACCCTGTTTTCAACACTAATCGTGGAAGTGTTGCCCCATGCCTTGGCACACCAGAATCTGCAGCATGTGKATTGCTGCAGTTGATCAATCCCATTGTTTTGCTTGAGCATTAGTTAGTCCAAACATTTATAGCTGTTTGGTTTGCAAGATTTAGTTGTATTAAGATGAATAAAGAAAATAGAACTTTGATGATGTTTTTTTTTTTCTCTTTAGTAAATGAAATGTAAAGTGAGCTCCAGTGATTGGAAAAACAGACAAATTCAAGCTAGAAATAGGTCACATTTTCCACAGGAAAGTAATTACCTGTTGGCACAGCTGACTGTACACTACTGCTGATTACTATTTTAAAATTCTGACAGGGCAAATTTGTCAGAGGTATATGGTCTAATTAAAACAAAATTAGMGGAAATCAAGTGGCCTGCGTTAGGCAGAGGATCAGATAAGATGATCGKAATGGCTTTATGATACATTCAAAATTCTTTTCACCCATGCAGCTTGTGCACAGATATAACAGGCCAACAGTGCAGCTCTGAGTGGCTGCAGTCACAGTGAGCACACTGGTCATGCAGCCTCTGTGCCTGTCACATTGGAGAGCAKCAAAATCACACCAAAAAATGCTGTCCATGTTCTTAAAAGATTTTAAGCCCCACCTTTGGTGGCCTGGAGGGGGCTTGTCCTGTTACTGGCTTTGGAAAAGTCTCTTGTGGGAACTAACTGTATTAGTTCCTCAGTTGATCCAGAGATGGATGAAGGAGAGTGTGGAGGGTTATTGCATTAAGCTCAGACTAGAAGTGCTCTTAGCTGAAACAGCTGTAGCAGGGAGGAATTTTTCCATTTCTTCCCCGCACTATTTTTGTCAGCTTTTTGTTGGAAAAAGACACCCATTTTTAACACCTGAAGAGTAATTTGCTGACACCATTTGTGGGTCCAGTGACCCCTCAGCTCTTGAGCCTTGCCTTCTTTTGTTTTAAAGCCTGTCTGGTRACTCTTCTCTTCCATTGCAGAGTTTATTTGCTTTACCACACTTGGAGCCAAGTCCTATATGGAGGTGTGGCAGGAAGCATCATGGCCATAGCCTGGTTTGCCTTCACACAAGAGATCCTAACTCCCCTCTTCCCAAGGATAGCTGCGTGGTAAGTCTCTTTATTCTGTGGAGGTTTGTTCTGGATGTTAGRAATGAGAGTTCCTGGGCTCTGTCCCAGTTTTGCATACTGGCTGTTGTGTAACCTACTTTGTTCCTCCATGTTTTCTCGTGCATGCATATACAAAGGATCGTGTGTCCTTGATAAGGGTGGGGAAGAGGGAATTCAATCAACTGCTACATTTTGTAAAGCCCTACTAAAGCTGTGAAGTGTGGCAGAGTGCTGGAGGAGCTTTGCAAGATGAACAGCAGACCTTTCTTAGTGAATGTTTAATGACCTAGTAAAATTGCAGAGCCATTTACATGTAATATAGTCTGGAAATATTGTGTAAGGAAAGAAAAAAAAAAAGCTTTTGATTAAATGTAACAAAGAATCCTYTTCCCGGTCTGAAGTGGTGAATAGTACTGTTAACTAAAGCAGGTTTTGTGCTGCTTTTTTTTTTTTCAATCAAAATTATGATAAAGTCTAATTATTTCCCCCTTTCCACCACACTGTCTGTTTTCAGGCCAATTTCAGAGTTCTTTTTAATCCGAGACACCAGCCTCATTCCTAACATCCTGTGGTTTGAATACACAGTCACGAGAGCAGAAGCAAGGTRAGTTCTGTTGGGAGGAGCTCCTGCTCCTGTAACCTTTCAGATGCAGCTATTAATTCATTTTCTGATACGTAGCTGATAATTTTCAGCTGCTGTGGGTAGAATAGCTCAGAGTAAAGAAATGTCAGGTTGTGGGTTAACGTCTGCATTTGAAAGGTGAGTCTGGAGAGGGTGTGAGAATTTAATCTCATTTAAGTAGCATTTCAGCTTCCTAGCCCATGTTTTTTGCAAGCAGTTGTTTATAGTGTTGCATCCATGTGAGAGCTTCTGTGCTGAAGATGGGATGGATATTCTGGGATTATGGAGAGTGGGAAGGGCTGATCACCCTGGCTGGTATGGCAGGGCACTTYAGTTTTGTGTGGAGCTCAACAGAACCTTGCTTTAATCCTCCTCTATTCATCCCCTGATTTGTTGCAGCSCCCTGGGATGGGGTTGGGGTCCCCTGTGTCACCTGTGCCTGTGTTGTCTTGCAGGAACAGACAGCGCAAGCTGGGTACGAAGCTCCAGTGACCAGGAACGTGGGGACCAGGGCACGTTTTAACGGAGACAGACAAGAGCAGAGACCTGGGAGCAGCAAGGAGCCTTTTAACAGACGGACCAAAGGAACAGGCAGGGACCATACCCAAAACCTGAAAGCCTTTGCTCTGCTTTAGCAGCTAAGCTGGATGCTCCCTGATGCATGTGGGACCGTGCAGGAGTAGAAACTCATTTTGAACACAGATGCACATGGTTGGATGTACCATCATGTCTACGTCAGGGGAGGGGGGAGAAAATGCCTGGTGTCGTGTTCGGGGGAGGGAAAACCAAAAATGAATCCTTTCTGTGACTTTTTTTTTCAGCATGAAATATACACACTATTTATTTATTTTTTTAAATGGAACTATTGTTTATGGGGTGGGTGAGGCGTTGATTGTGTGTTTTGTTTTTTTGCTTTTTTTTTTTTTTTCCTTTTTTTTCTTTTTTGGAAGAAGATGACAAAACTAATCTCAAGTTGGTCATGTTTAATTAGGGCTTTTAATTCTTACAAACTTCTTAGGAGGGAGGGGAAGCAGGATGGGGCAACCTAGACAGAAGGGAGAGGAAGACTTTCCTTTCTGCAATCAGTTTGGGAGATCAGAATCAATTCCAACTGTACTTTGTACAGACACAAAGGCAGACTATGAAGATCTGATTTTTAACACTAGTGACAGTTCTGCAGGGAASCCCGCACGGATACCAGTTAAGGGAAGTGTGTGTGTAAAACAAAATATACCGACTATTTTTTTTTCCACTGCTGCTCCTGTTGTGTAATTAGCAAGAGTGTCCTTCTCAGAATATCTTCTAGGTGGCAAGATTATCATACATATCTCACATTTATTCCATCTCTTCCTTTATACTTTTATTACCTCAGGGTTGCTGTGATCTGTACAGCTTTTGTTGTACTGAGTGTGCTGAGGGCACAGGGAAGCCTGTTGGTTATAAGAAGTGCTGTGCTCCAGTAAGAGYCAGCCCAAAGCCTTACAAAATTCAGTTGCTGGTCTCTCTTTTAAGCACTGGATTTTTTTTTTCCTGTTAAAGGTTAAGGGAGGGATTTTAAAGAATTAACACAGTGACAACCACAAATGAACAAGGTGAATGACTAATAAWTAGCTCAGCTGCTCTCTGAATTATTCCTTGAAGAGTCCTGATAGACTCCGTCCGTGAACTCCAGTAGGGGATTTGTCCTAGCAGAGGCTCCTGCCAGTTATCACAGTAGCTTGGTYGGGGTTCTGCAGCTGTAACCTTGAATGCTGAACTCCAACAAGCAAGTTTTGCTTTCCATCCTTCTTCCATTCCAATTCTCCGTCTGGCCAGTGGCGCTCTGGATGCTGTGTCTCTGTGGGAGTGTGCCTGCCATCTCTGTGTGCTGGTGATGCCTACRACCTCTGTGACCCATGAGTTGACCTGGCAAGGGCTATACTCAAAGTGCTTCAGGGCTGTGCATGGACACTTTCTGTATTTCTAGTATATAATGCAGCAGTTCAAGTGTAACTACACAGAAGTATTTATTCAAAGCACAATTGACTTGAACTTTCACAGATAAAGGACAGCTTCTGAACTGGCTCAAAGGTCATCGGTGTGCCTTCGATGCAGTCATGAGCAGAGGTAAAATGACTGTCACATCTCGGTCTTGCTGCCTGTTTTAATCAGACTCCTGCATTATAAAGCTGCTTGAAGTGAGGTTTTATTTTCTGTTCATCTTGGTTTGTTTTTTTTTTTTTAAAGTTTTCATCTGTGCCTGTTGCTATAGGAGTTTGTGTGTTTGTCTGAAGTGCGAGCTGCTGTTGGACACACAGAGTATTAACTGTAGAAAGTTATCCTGATGCAGGAGATCAGGAATGAAAGCTGTTTAAATTTCTGTGTTTAAATAGCTATAGGTAGTAAATTAACTGTTTTCAGTTGTTACAGCAAGTATATATAGATACAATTTTTTTAAAGAACTGTTTAGTACTTGCATAACATGAGCAATCTTATAGTGTCTGAAGGACCCAACCACTGGATCTGCTTAAAAGGTGCATCATAATAAAGCAGCCTTCACAAGGACATTTGATCTTAGACCAGCTGTGTTGGGATGAGACATCAGATAGGTCCTGTGACATGGTGGTACCATACATTTAAATTTGAAAACTGGTACTCTGATGACTTATGTCTTGCAAAACCATTCATTTTCTCTTTATATGTCTTGTAAGTGAACTTAAAAAACCAGAATAGAGATCATAAGTCTCTCCCTCATGGCCACTGACAGAGTGGATTGTTTCAGGAGTGGCTTAGCACTTCCCCAGCCTCTTGAGCTGTTATGACAGGCTGCTGGAAGAACTATATGGAAGCACCCATTGAGAACTAGAGCATAGGAAAGAGGGTTCATCTCCTTATGGAGAGCAGTGCAGTGTAAAAAGCTGTTTCACTTCATGTTGTCTTCAAGCTCAAGCTTCCTACAGTAATTCTTAGGAGTGAGGGAGAGGAAGAGCTCTTAYAAGACACTGTAATAAATTATCCTCTGTTCTCTGTGAGTTGTTTGTAATCTGCATCTTCTGCCTACTTTTGCTGTACCTTTTCAGAAATCTTTGCAATACTTGATAYACAGTAGAAATTCCTTAGTGATTCCATGGATTTTCTTAACTAAATGGTGCTGTGCAGGAAAAAGATTTGAGCTCTGCCTTATTACCTTATACTTGTATGAAGTCTCCTGCCACTAGTTTTCTGAAATGGAATATTTTCTTTGGAATATGTGGCTTTGCAAGCAGTTGCTTTCTCTTCCTCCCCTGTACTCAAGGGGGCTGGATGGAGACATGACAATAAAAGGAAGGTGACAGAATGATGTGGTTCACTGTTCTTGCTATCCCCGCACAAACATCTTCCCAATAAGGGCAGTTACGTAACTTCTGCAATGTTTAAGGAGATTTAAGCCTTTTTGTAGCATTTATCTGTTTATTGTGTCTCAGTTTATTCAACAAACRTTTCCAAACTTTGCATGACATGGATCCCATTACCCAACAGTATTTAACACAGSTAACCAGCAAAACATGCAACACGACCAGGCTGTGTTAAAAATTGCACTCATACCCCAAGAGTTATCAGAATACTTTCAGTCTATGAAYTTCTGAAATTTGTTCCAAATTTTTCTGGAGCTTTAGTTTCTTCTACTTAATGTGCCTTTAAGACAATGGACATYTCTTGATAAAACAATCAGAAACATCGAGGACAGTATTCAGTAAGTCAACACTGAAAAAATCTAGAAGATACGAACCAGAAGGACATCACATTTTAGAACTTGTACCATAAGAAAAGACTTTTTAAAGGAAAAACCTTGTAATGATTTTAGTGTCCTTTTCAARCACTTTAAAAATCAGCCTCATTCATTTGAATTTCAGCTCTGTGTGTCAGTGAGGATGCATTAAGTGGTTTATGAATCTTGTATCTCTTTCAGTGTGACAGTCTGCTCCTTGCAGCTGTACTYTGCAGAAGGTAGTGGGATATCCAGATTTAGATCCAGAATAGATCAATCCMATCTTCTGAGCTACAGTCTTCAGCAGCACATGCTTATGCTTAATCTTTAATAGGCACTTTCCTTTGAGAGCCTTCCCCGTTGAGACAGAAGTGGAAAAGGGCCAGTCTCAAATATTTCAGTGGCACTACTTGTGCTTGAAGGCATTGCAGACAYAGAAAAATAACTCATCCCCTGGCAACAGAGTGGGGGAGAATTACTTTGGCAGAAGGAATATTTTTCCATGTAAAAGGCTCCATAAACCAAGATGTTATTCCAGTAAGGTTTGTTCTTGTCTGTAGTATGTACACAATCACTTACAGTTTGATAATACTGAGTATCCTCTTGTAGTTTTCAGTCTAATTGATGCAGAGGAGTCACCAGAGCAGGGGTTTCTGCTTGCAGGTTTGTAGTGCTTCTGTTCATGTTTTTAGGCTGTTTCACTCCATTCAGGATTCTTCTAAAAGACCAACTAAATCCATGTAGATGATGTGAAAGTGGCAATCCATACAATCACTGGCTGTGCAGGTGAGTTTCAGATAAATGTTCCTCTTTTAAGGTTTGTTTAGGTATGATATAGAAGTTTTGAAATAACATCCTTTCAGGAAAAAATGCCAAAGCATTGGCTTGTCCTTTGAGAAGCAAATTAGAATGATTTTTTTCTTCTTTTAACAGTTTTAGTGCAAATTTCTTCATATATGTTCATCAAGGCACTTTGATCATGTCCCTTGCAATTATTTCCCTGTTAACAAAACAGGCCATCACACTCCTAGTGCTTCTTGTTTATGGTGRTGTCCCAGCAGACACAGCTTGAAGGGTGTGGAATTTAAATACAGAATTCCTACTACAGAAATAGCACTAGAATTCTTTATTACCATAGGGTTTTATTAAATAAAAGTGTAGTTGGGRCTTGGGTTCTGACAGATTGGCTGGAAGTAGTTCCTATGCTACCACTGTATGTTAATGTTTATATATAATCTTTTCCTGTCTCACGTTTGTCAACTGAACATGAAAACAGTATCGTGAGWTCATTCTCTCACAGAATAAAGCTGGCACAAACGAGTAATATTTCAATAAGAAATAACTCTCCAGAGTAGCAGAAAAGGTGCTGTGCTGTTACTGCAGGAATAGAGGCTGCCACAGTGCAGAAACACCTATAGGGTCTATATGTACCCATCTTTTTTCCTGTTTTTTCAAGATTTTCTGCCTTGTTAAAGTAGAGTGGTATGAAAGAAGGGTGATTCTGCAGCTCTTCTTGCATTGGCCTTTCACAGATTTTAACTTTGGGGGGCAGGAATAGAAATATGTTCTTGAGTTCCTGATCAGAAACATCCTTATTTGTCCACAGCTCAGGCATAACATTGTGCACAAAAAAGCTGTTTCTGAAAGCAAGGTATAAAACCACATTGGGTTAATGTGTGTGTCCTTAAGGACATCAGGCACGTGGCCTTCTGGTTAGTAAACAGTCAGTATCTTCTTCTTTTCCTCAGCTCTAAAGAAAGGTACAGTGGAGCAAGTGTCCTGTTAAATGCATAGGAAATCCCTTCTCATYTCTGCAGGTGTGAAGGTACATAAAGCCAAAGCTGGCAAAACTTACATKAGGAGACTTTTGTAGAAGCTTTATGGGGAAAAAGCTTTAGGCTGAGCTGGAAGATTAATGGCAGGACAATGGCAGGAAACAAAAAGTTCAGAGCATGAACAACAACAAAAATACCCTGAAACAACAAAAATCACCTTAGTTTGTAGCAAGTAATGTTCTGTTGTTAAGAGGGTCAGTGCAAGAGAAAGAAGATCCCAGCGTCCTGAACAAGGGGAAGGAAACATTCCTGTAAAGCCCCTACTGGTTGGAGTGCCTGGGATAAGTAGTGCAGTGCACTCTAACAGGATTGGCTCTTCTCTGGCATAACTTCCTTCTCCCCTCGCTGAAGTTCAGTGATGAAGTTTTGCTGGAGCAGCAGAAATACTTTCAGTCAGGTTTGGAAGACGTTCTTCAGAAGACACAACAGAAAAAGGACTTGGTCTTACAGCAGTTTGTCATATGATATATATTCCCTGCTTTTCCTGGATAAGAACTACCTTCCTCACCAAATGCATTTAGATACTGGTAAGGACTGTGCTTTCTGTATTCCCTTAAAATAATTTTCATTAAAATCATACTTGAGTCCTCTTTCAGGACAGGAAGGTGCACTTTGCATTGATGGGAGAGGACCAGTCAGTTTTACTTTGCCTTGAGACCGTGTTTCCTCTCACTACAGAGTCTGATATCTGTGGGTGACTACTGTGTAACATCTTGCTGAAAACAAATGGTAGATATCCTCTTAAGTTCCAGGGCAAGCTGTTCTCTGAATCGTTTTCTGAGGAACTGGGAGCTTCAGTGCATCAGGGATAGCCCCTTTAACTGGGGGGTTTGCCTCTTACAGTTTGGATTTGGGAGCAGCCTGGAGCAAGATCCTCATGTCTAGCAGTGCTTTCTCAAGATAATGTGCCATGCGGGCTGCGTTTGTGTCAGCACAGCTATTGAAGGCTGAAACTGCAAAGTTGATGTGTTCCTCCATAGGGTTGTAACAGACTCCGTAGCCATCTGGAACCACGGGACCAAAACACATCACACAATCTGTCTTGGCTGGGACCTGTGGAGACAATGTGATTAAAACCTTCTGACCAGTCAGAGAGAAATGAAACCATCAAAAGCAAACAGCTCTGTCAAGAGAGGAAACTCATCTCATTAAACTGCTCTGGAAGGGCCTTTGGTTAACCCACCTCCCACCACGCATGTGTTGGATCCTACCATTTAGCAGCAATGCATTTTCCTCTGCATTTGCAAAGGAGTGCTTCTCTTCAGTAGTAAGTCACAAGTAAAACTATTTAGTAAGARTAGCACATCACAGACACAAAGTCATTCTGGCTGCTGACTTCACTGATCTCACTTGGATTTAGACACCAAATTCTCTTGGTGATCCTGGCTYTGGTTATATTATTTTTTGACATGTCTGTGAGGGACTGTGGCAGCTGTAAGATCAGATCTGTAGCTTTATGGGATTGGCAGCAAGCTTAGACATTTCTGGCCCCAATGAAGATAAGTTTCTAACAGAAAGGAGCAAAAACCAAACATGGAGAAAGAAGGTATGAAAAGAACCAGAGWGAGCACTTCTGGCTCAGATGAGTCRTACCTGGCTGGTTGAGAGATTGAAGTGCATTGCAACAGCATAGGCTGTGTCCATGAAGATCTCAGGCATGCTCACCAGGTCCTCGATTGCCTGCAGCTTCAGCCCCAAGAGGTGCCGGTCTATTGCGTTGCCCCGTATGGCCTGGAGGGAAGGAAGGATAGAGAGATGAAAGAGCAAAAAGAAAAGAACACTTCTAAAAGGTCTCTAAATCTTTAAAGTTAGAAGGAAACTAGATCTTGCCTTTAGGAAGTGAAAGAGCAAAAAGAAAAGAACACTTCTAAAAGGTCTCTAAATCTTTAAAGTTAGAAGGAAACTAGATCTTGCCTTTAGGACCAATAGCCTTGTTTGTAAGGATTGTGAAATTAAACAYACCAGTGGAAACAGTTCCTGCCTATGGCCTCCCTCTGGTTCAAGGGCTCCTCATTCAACTTCAGCATTTATCAGCAACAGAGATGGTAAGAACTGAAGCTATTGWAATATTTGATTCTCTCCTTTAGATGAGTCACAAGGGACACTTAACCCACCAGCTAGATAGAGAGGATTTAGTCTATGGCCTTAGAGCACTGTCAGATCAGAATCAGACCTTTGCAACACTAAAAGCCATTCTGCCATGTCAGGACCAAAAGGTCTTGTCTTTCCCCAGAATTCTCATTTGCTGGGCAAACTCTCAAGTCTGGCTGCTCAGAGGACACTCACCATGTCTGTGTATTCCCTGTGGGCCTGCGTTGCTTTCCTCAGCAGGTCTGCTTTCTCCTGGTCCTGAGAACACATACACCTGTTTTAAGTTTTTCTGCAGAATGAACAAGCTCATTTTGGCTGTTCTMTAGGGTGAAGGGCACTTCTACCTTGTGTGCCTGTATGAAACTAATTTTTATATTTACTAGAYTTAATTTTTACATCATTTTGTTTGGCTGCATCACTTCATTCTGAATGGAGTTCATCCATCAGTAGCAGAACTTAGTTTAAGTAGCTAAACAGACTTAAAAGTGACTTTTTGGAGGGTTTAGAAACATCCATGTGTTGTTTCCCAGGCCTTCAATACATGTGCAGGAAAAGCCAAATCAAAGCCCTGATSTGTAAATATACTTCAGGCTATGGTTTAGCCCAATTCAGGGTGCACCCCTGCTTAGCTGAAACCAGCTGACACAGGGTTAGCCTAATAAGCAGTTTTCTCTTTTCTGGATTCCTCTTACTGCACTTCTTTGAGATCCTCACCGATTTGTCAGGGCTGTCCATGGATTGCACAAACTTGAGTGAGTCCACAGAGGTGGAGCGGATGGTGTCGGTGCGGCCCAGGCGGAACATCCTCAGCGATGCGCTCTCATACGTGGCACAGGCATGGCCRTACATTCTGGGACAGGGAGGAGAAAGCCACACAAGTGAGTCTGGGCCCAGGAGAAAWGCCTTGGGAGAGCTTTGTCTGTGCCACCTTTATCAAACTCATGTGTTTGAGTGTGTCAGTGAGGAGGTTGAAGAATGACCTCTGGGTAGTCTTACCTGTAGTATGCCAGCTGCAAGGCCAACTGGATAAAAGCATCAGGGCTTATCTTCTCTGACTTGGGAAAACCTTTCCCAAAGTGATGAAAGACCATGACTTTGATATCCAGATCGTCAACCATTCTGTAAGGAAAGAAAGAGGAACTGTTCCTTTGCTTCTTGCATTCTTGTAACACAGAGGAATAGATTTGCTTTCACAAGGCTCAGAGGGAACAGGTCATCTGGATGTGACCTATGCAGGGACAGAGAGCTCCAGCACACAYAGATCTCTTTGGACAGCACCACAGAGGTAAGAATTTTTGGCCACTGCTGAAAATCTTCACCAGGTTAGATGGTCATGTGTGTGGTTAAGCTCCAGTATTAGCTGGATCCACTAAAGCCTTGCTCTTTCTCAGCAAATGGGGTGGATCAGTMAGAACCAGCACCTCTGACCTTATTYCTGGCACTGCTTTTCAGCTCAGCTCAATGCTGTTGACCCCAGAAGTCACTGGGAATRCTCCCTGGCTGCAGTGGGGAAAGCCTTTAAACCACTGACATGGTCCAAAGGGGAACATGAATTATTCCCTCAGTCACCCACCCAYCTCTCCACTGCTTCATACTCACATGTTGAGGTTTTGCTTTGCCGTCTCTATGTCATTCTTGATTTCTGGGGTGATGTTAAACCGCAGCTTTTTGGGCATTGGCAGAGGAACCGTGGGCGATTTGCCCACCTCGGGTTTCTTCCTGCACAGAGAAATGGTTCTGTTTAACCAGACCTTTGGCACRAGGCTCAGCTAGGAATGCCAGAGCCTGGATAGAAATGCACAGGACATCTTCCCTAACAACTTGTGACRTTGGTCACAGCTTGACAAACTCATCACAGTGCAAATAAGGGATCTCCAGTCCTGAGGAAAAGCAGAGGCAGAACTCACGTGAACTCCACAATGTGGTCCAGAAGAGCAACGATGGGTGGGCCTTCAGAAGGAGCATGCTCATATACAAGACCACAGGAGCCATCTTCAGCAATGATGAACTGAGAGAGAAGCACGAGAGGAGAGTGTTGAAGACAGGCAGTATGTGAGGCAGGACATACGCAGAGAGACATCTGTGTCTTCCTGTCTGTATCAGATCCTGTCCCTGCACACTGAAAGGTCTCATTTAGCAGAATGGCAGTGGAAGCCTTTCAGCAGGTACAGAAGATCTGAGAGCACTGTTACAGTTCTGCAAAATTCCCTGGTTAAGGGTGTGCCTGATATCCTGCTGYGCTCAATGCCCTGGCCATACAGARAGGTTCAATGRTTCTGATTTACTGAGATGCACTCAGTGTACAGGAATAACATCACACACTGGCTTACCCTTACTTTTCAATCAGCTGGAACATCTAAACTTTATCCCATTGATGAAGAGTTCCAAATAGGAACAAAACAGCTGAAAAAACTATGAAGA
This sequence comes from Malurus melanocephalus, assembly GCF_030028575.1. NCBI lineage: Eukaryota > Metazoa > Chordata > Aves > Passeriformes > Maluridae > Malurus > Malurus melanocephalus. The sequence goes on from NW_026623462.1 coordinate 966,094, forward strand.
GTATGAAAGCAGTGGAGAGGAAAGCAGGTATGAGAATAATTCTCTAAAGCACCATTGCTACAATCCACAAGCCAGGATATACTAACTAATGAAGGAAAAGCTCCAACAACAGCTGCTGTTGAAGGTTCTTGACAAGACTGAATGGAGAAGAGATCAGAGGAATGCTGTGGGATGGCAGTGCATGTTTCAAAAAACAAAACAAAATGCCATTGGGCAGCTTCTGGCAGAACCAGGAAAAGTGACAAGGCTGAGGGAGATCCAAGGAACAGACCTCCCATCATTTCGGCTGCCTCCGAGCAGAAGAGGCATTGTTCACCGCAGGCAGAAAATTGATTTATAAGGAACACAAAGACCTGMAGCACTGAATAAATGTGGGCAGAACCAGAAAAGAAACAAGTCCCTGAGGCAGCAACGAGTGCTTGTGACTGCAGGGGGAACCACAGGATCTCACACTGTCAGCCACCACTCCTTGTCTCCCTTGTTTTTCCTCTTAGCAAGAGCACCTTGCCTGCAAAAGGTTCCTGGGATTTTTTTTTTGAGTTTGGTAGTCTAGGGAGACATCTCCAGAGCCACATCTTCAGCACCTTTAAAGCATCAGTAGTTACCTGCAGAGTTTTGTCAAACCATCGGTTGCCGCTGTTCAGCTGGCTGCCGCCRCCGTGCAGCATCTGCGCAGCCACGCGGCTCTTGTAGATGTCCTCGGACACCCGGGGCATGGGGGCATCCAGGCAAACAGTGCAGATGCTCCTCTCAATGGCACGAACAGATTCCTTGTTGGTCTTATCTGGGAGAGAAATGAACTGTGAGTAAGAGAGGGAGTTGTGTCATTGGAAGGAGACTGAAGGATGAGTGAATTTGAAGGATACGAGTCAGTGTTGGGTTCCCACTGTACCTCTGAGGGGTTTGTACACAGCTACTAAAATTGCAGCCAGCTGAGTGGTAAACAGTTGTCAATGTTGCATTGACCCTCCTTTTTTCACATTTCTTACATCCTACCCATTTGCAAGGCAACAAACTCRAGGATTTCACTAAACTTCACACTTTGAATCTGTACCTTCCAACCCAAAAATTACAACACATTGCAATGATTGCTTCGAGGTGGAACGCTTGTGTTACCTGTCCTAAAAAAAGCTTACARAGGAAAGAAGTGAGCARAGCACAGTGGTGAGGCTGGTAGCTYAAGGATCTGCAGTATTTGTTAGCACTTGTGTGTTAGGGGCTCTACAGACCTTTCAGGAGGTTGTTGTAGGCTTTTGCCCAGCTGTTTCGGTGGTTGGTGGTGAGAATCCCAATGGGTTCTTTGTTTGTTTGGAGGGAGGTGCTCCAAATCTTCTCCAGCTGAATGAAGAGCTGCTCAGCAGTAAGGGGAGATCCATCAGCGTTGTAAACATCCAGCTCAAAGAACTGAAGGTGAGAAGAGTGGACAAGAACAGAGACAGAACTTGAGAGAAGATCGTTAAACTGTCCAGGCCCAGAAGCTGGGAACAGCTACTTTGAGAAGGTAAGACCTGGCCCAAGAATTCAGTTTGCAAGACCTTTGAAGGATGGTCAGAACTGAGAGACCTAAGTCCAGCTTTCCTTGCAGGGCATAAATACTGTCCTGGTTTTATGAAGCCATGGTAATGAGGGCCAAAAATACATGAGGAATTCCTGTTTCTGAGACTAATCTGTGGTGGGAGGGTTTGTTACCCAATTTCCACTTTCAGTTTCCAGATGCAGGCATGATCTCTGGGCTTTGAGAGACAGGAATTGGAGGGACAAGAAACAGAGGAAGACAGCATTTTTTTGCCTTTAGTCTGTTGCTCACACATAGCAATTCCCACGCAGGCCAAAGGGGATAAAGGGACCAGGAATGAATCCCCAGAGAGGCAAACCTTGTGGGCAGAGACTTTCTCTTATTCCCTTTCCTCTGCATCACAGCTAGYAAAAGGGACACCTGCATCTAAACAAACCTTGAAAACCTAGCAACTGCCATACCTGGAAATTGTGAACCACTGTGATGTGTCTGGACTGCTTTTTGCCTTTGGCATAGTTGACAATGGAGTCCCGCTTGGGCCCAGGAATGCGGCAGGATGAGAGGATCTGGTAGTACTGGTTCATGCAGAGGGGCTTCCCACCCATGTACTCTACTGGWAGGGTCTCACTGGAGACACAGCAAGGTAAGGAGGAAGGAGGAGAGAAAAGAGATCAGTGTGAGTAGATCTGTGCTCCCCACACAGGGCACAGCTGCAGCCCTGCAGCTGCTATCACTCCCTCTCTCCCTCCCTCCAGCAAAACCTAAAGGTGTTGGTGGGATAGAAAAAAGCTGTCCTTCCCCATTCTTACCAGCCTTTTTAGTACAGACTACGAAAAATGTCTGTTTGCTGGCCTTTCATTTGGGAAGGGAAAAAAAAAATCACTGTCCTTTCTGTGAGACCAGAGAATCAGATCTTTGGACCTGCTCCATGGTTGTAGTTCTGAGTGATGAGTGTCTGATGTGCTGCTGTGACTCATGAAATAGGCACTTCCAACCACCCTGAGCCTTGTCTCACTGTTGGTGTTGGTAAACATATTTCTGGACTTTAAACGAGACATGTTCAGCAGAGATTTGCTGGTGACCAAAAGAAAAAGGGTAAGAGAGGAACAAATTCCTCTAGAGCTCATCCCATCTAGCTGGGAGATGAGAAACACCAGGAACCTGAAATGAGAGACACAAATTCCTGCTGCCTGAGCTGTAGCTTGTCCTGTGAGGAAACAGAMGTGCAAAATTCCACAGGACTGCCAGTTGTGCTTGTTCCCTCCAAGCACGTTCACATGCCAATGAAAGCATTAAAGTAAACAAAGAACATAAAGACAGAAGAGTTAAGTTTGCTTTTTTCCATTGGAGGGGAATGTGGCAGYGAGCAGTGCTGGGGGTTACAATATCTCTTTTCAAATATGTGCTGTCCTCTCTGGCCTTTCTGTGTGGAAGGGAGATTTACAGACAGCGTCTCTGTGACAGYAAGGAAAGTGAGAACTGTCTGGAGGGTCAGTAACTCACTTGTCAATCATGGTCTTGAAATCCAGCATACCCTCGATCAGCTTGGCAGCAAACCTGGAAAAACACCAAATGTAACAAGCTGAGATCAAGCAGGGACCTTCTGGGACTGAGAGACTAGCTGAGGAGGATTAGCAGAGCTGTTCTCTRTTCCTTTTGGCCAAGCCCCCATTGTGCCCATTTCTGCTTTGCTGATACAGCCACTGTGGGCTGTGGTATGAGATTGCTGGASAGTCCTACCATGTGGCACTTTCTTTTTTTATGTATCTTACTATACACCCAAGGAACTCTGGACACTCTAGACAGTTTTCAAGAAGGCAGCATTTAGTCATGCATTAATGACCCTTTAACAGCAGCATTTGTTACAGAACTCCTATCTGAGTTCTGATTCTCAGCATTAAAACAGTACTAGGAAAAGGGGATTTCTGCTCTTCCCTGGCCAGGGGCCACCTTGGAGTATCAAGCCAAGATGCAGCTGTTCCTCCCTGCACWCAAGAGACCACTGCCAACTGAGTTCCTACCCGGTGAACATCCTGCTGCTAATGCAACTCTGAAGAACCTACCTCTGGCATCAAGGGCTTGCAAACAAAGGCAGATGTGTTGTGTGTGGACACTGAGGTTTTGTTTTACCAGGATCARTGTAAACACTGCCAATGCCAGCTCCCAGCAGGGCTGTTGACAAGCCACATCAAACTGCTTAGCTGGGAGTGACAGATTGGCCTTCTCTGACCTGGGAGCTCCCASCTGTCCATGGATGAAGGAGGCAGGAGGTCACTGGGACAGGAGGTTGTGGTTGGCTGAGTCAGGCTGTGCCAGCATTTGGAATTTGCAGGCAGTATCCTTTAGATGGGCTCAGCCTACCCATAAGAGCTGTTAAATGAGACATTCTGCAAAGTAGTTTTCAATGAAAATTTCTCATCCTTGGTGCAAAACCTGAGGGAAACATCAGTGAGAGAGCCTGTGTTCCTTTYCAGAGAGTGAACAGCCTTCACTGTTCAGGCATGAGGAGACAAGAGGTTGGTTGACTCATTTTCAGCCAGCAGTGTTGCCAGATTAGAGTAAAAAGCCACCACTTTCTAAATTTGCCTTTTGCTTTTGGAAATTTTAGTCTTAAGTTGCACTGTCAAACTTACTTGTGCAGCCACAAACTACCCACACTCAGATTTAGATTGTATTTTACACAGGACCCCACATTCTTATGCAGGTTCTCAATTCCACTGGTTGGGCACTGGCTGTTCTCCAGATTATTTGGAAAACTTCAGTGTAAACAGAGAGGTTTCAAAGACATTTGTGTACTCTTGCACTGTCCTAAGGCTTATCCTCTGCTCAGGTGTATCGAGGAGTGGGAGGAAGGATTTGTTCCCAGCCTCACTGATCCCCTGGCTGGTACTTTTGATCTGCAGTGCTGACTGGTAACTGTGGCAAAGGTAACTGTGTAAAGGTCAGTGCTAAAGTTTTGCAGGTGGATTCAACACAATCCTAGCAGTGGTTAAAAATTAAAGGGAGCCCAGSAGGAAGAGAGGGCATGGCAGAGTCCAGACTGCAAAGAAAAGCTCAGAGGGGAGAGGCTGGTGCTGAGAAGTTTCCCAACCTCAAATCACAAGTGAAATGACACAAGAGTGGACAGTCCCTGTCAGGCTCCCCCATCCCTAAAAACTAGCAAACTCAGAGGCATTTCTGGGTGATCTCCTTCACATGTCTGGGCTACTTTTTATGCCTCCTTTAACTGCACACACAGTCAGTGCCTCCAATACATCCCCACAATGTCTCCAGCCAGTGATGGGATCATTTTGCAGTGAAGATCTGTGCATGAGCACAGACCCAAATGTTTTTCAGTCCCTGTTTAGTTCAGTAATACCTGAACCACTGGATTCTTTGGTTTTTCCCCTAATTAAATATTTAGTCTGGTGAAACCAGGAGTTTCCTTACAGCCTGGCAGCCTTGCCCTTGCAGCACAGACAGATCAGACTTGGGAACCACACCATAATAACTCCCAATCTGCCTTAATACTCTCATCCCTGTTCAGCACAGAAAACTCATCCCACCTACAACCTAAGGCAAGGTAGAAAAGGAMTTTACCTGAGCTGACCTTGTCGATCCAGAAAATCCTGCTTAGGTAAAACCACACCTGGGCTGGAGTGGACCACAACTGGCAGGCGATATTCCAGGTAAGCTGTCTTCAGCCACCAGTCTGAGAGCTGGGATGGAAAAAGAAAACATTCAGGGAGCTGCTGCTGTCCAGCCCGAGTCTGGTTGATGGCTCTCAGCATCCTGCCCCCAGTTCTGTCCCACACTTTGAAAACAAACTGTTTGGGGTTTTGCTGTGCAAGTGGGAGGGGGGATTTGGGCAAGGCAGGGGGTGCTTTTGGTGTAGGGCTTGAGCAGAGGGTTTCTTTCAACTTCTCAGGGCAGCTGTGTGATACTGACAGGTTCAAACCTTCAGCATCCATCGGCAGGGCCAGTGACTCCCTGTTTTGCCATAATCTCTCTGCTGATTCAAGTCCTGGTGGGGAGCTTTCACAGCTTGGGAGTTCAGCAGCAAACTGGTCATGAAGGTGATGCCATTAAAACAGGTGCCAGTGGAGGCAGCCAGGACAGAGGAGAGGTGAATATCAGCCCTCCATGCTCCCTAACCAGAGCTGGGGCCAGAGCCCTGTGACCTACCCAATTCTCTGATTTCCTGGCTCTTCTCTCCAGGCCTTTCTGCAGCCTCTCCCCGACGCCTCCCGGCTTGCGGAACTCAGCCACCAGCTCCTGCGTGTGGCTCAGCTCCTCGGGGCTGATGATGGGCTGCAGGGCCAGCAGGTACCGGTCCAGTGTCTGCTGCAGTGGTGGCACGGGCAGGTGGGGCAGCGCTTCCTGGTGGAGCTGGAATCTGCCTGTGATCTTGTCTAGAGCCGTCGGCTTCAGCAGGCCACAGGGCCTGGCCTGCAAAGCACAGAGCAAATGTCGAGACAAAACTTTCCTCCCAGGTTGCAAAGAACTTGGATCTGCGAGTCTCCATCCCAGCCTCTCTGGGGGCACACAGGTGTCCCAGCCTGGGAGCAGAGCATGGCTGTGTGCTGGAGAGGGTRCAGGACATCCAGGAAAGCTGTGAAAGAGAAACTCCATCTCCCAAGATACCAATTCTTAGCTCCTCAGAGAAAATGCTGCTGGGATAATGACACATCTCCCACTCTCTGGACACCTTCCAGCTGAGAGTCTCGAGGTGATGTAGAAATTCAAACCCTTCCATCCCATGGTAAGTGGGAAGAAAGTTGTGAAACAAATAATCATCTTATGTACTATCAGAAACATTCATTATTTCTTACAACAGTATAAGGATAAAAAGTTAAGCAAAACCCTTGTGCCAAACCAAACTACCCTTTTGGCTYTGAGGAGGCAGAATTTAGCTAAGTTTGGGGCAGGATTAAAATGCCTCTTTTCTGCCTGTTCAGGAAATAGTGGGTGATGCCAACAGRCTCCTGGGATCCAACTGGGTCATGTGGAGCAGAAGTCTTAGAAAGCACCAACCACTTCCCTGGATAGAGAAATAAAATAGAGCAAACCCAAGCACTCACTAGGAAAGAAATAAACCAGAGCAAACACAAGTGCTCACCAAGAAAACAACTCACCAGTTTTCCCCAAAAAGAATAACAACATCCTTTTGGATAAACAGGGTTGGACATTGTTCCGCTTGAAGATGTTTCAAATACTCTCAAGATTTCCCGTTCCCTCTGCACCTCCCTCTCCAGTACTGAATCAGACACTCCTGCAGGACTCTGGACTTTGCATTGTCAGTGYACTGAGGATGCAAAACCACTGAGAACATTTCCTTTGACTTCCAAAGCAGTAAGAAAATAGCTGTCCCCACATCTCCTCCCAGCAGTTAAACATAGAGAAGAAAGAGCAAAAGGTGAYGAAGCCCCCACAGAAACTGCCCTGTGCTCTTTGTGGGATCTGGCAAGAGCTGTGCGATCAAAGTTTGGAGAAGGAATGAGCAAAATAACCGGAGGAGGAATTACTGAAGCATGAAAGAAGAGTGGGACTGGGAAGAAAAGAAGGGTATTGATCACAGCAGCGTGGGCATACTGTACCTTCTCTGCTTGCTCCTGCTTCCTATCCATGGCTGGTAGGACAGAAAAGACCGTAAASCTCTCTCTCGGCCTGCCTGGGTCTCCTCTTCCACCTGACAATGTGCTGCCCGTGCAGGGCGTCACTTTATTAGCCGAGTGCCACATGACTGCTCCGATCAGAGGGCTCAAGGGCTGGCACAGCCCCGGCAGGGGACAGGAATTATCAACCTTTACCAACCATTGGGTTGCGCCAACTGCCCTGAGGGTGCCTCWCTGGGCAGCCCTGACTGTCAGTGGCACTGACCGATGGTGCTGATCAATACCCGGGCAGAGCCTCTCTCTGATCAACAGCTCTGGGCTCCAGGCAGGGCAAAGTGAAGGTGCTGTGGATGCTGCTGTTCCCTCAGCCTTGCCTGGACCACGGAACTACTTGTGGCTGTTGGGAGAGACCCCAGTTTATGTCCTGGAGGTGGCACTGCRGCAGTATCTTAACTGCCCTGGCTCCCCTTGCATGTGGTCATTATTGCAGGCTGAGACTTTGGGGAGCTCTGGGTTTCAACTCTTAAAAAAACCAGCAAACACAACCCAAAAGTATCTCTGTAGCAGGGCAACGAGAGTGCCATGCAGTCACAARGAATATCAGCCCCTCCTTCGTGTCTGTCTAATGAATTGAGGGGCATGCAACCACAGACTGCGTAACTCAAATAGATGATTCCAAACAAACAGCTGTAGATTTTCCATGGTGCAACAACGAAAATCCCAAAACAAACTCATGGAAGCCACTGTATGTCAAAATGTGGAATGGATTTGTATCTTCCCTCTTTTCTGACCCCTGCTTGTTTGGTTTGGGGTTCAACTCAAGGAGAGTTTGGTGGGACGAGGAGCAGCGATCAGAGCTGAGGAGGCAGCTGGCAGCAGAGGGAACATCCCACCCCTCCCCACAATCAGCAGGAAAACGAACACCAGTGGAGCAGGGTGTGCAGAMAAGGCCAGCCTTGCTCCCTGGGCTGGCACTGCTTCCAAGCCACGTTCCAACACAGCAAAGGACCTTTTCCAGAGCGTGCAAAGCTGGGGGGRAAAGGAAATCCACCTGCTGGGGGCAGGAGGAATTTCATAGCTGATTCTTAGCATAGCCACAGCATTGAGTGTCAGGATGTCAGAGGTATTTTATATTTAAATCAGAAGCTGGAGTGCCCCTTAAGCCCAGAGACAACTGGCCCTGCCTGGTCCCTCAGTAACTCTGGGAGTGGATCTGTGCATTAGCTGCTGTCCTGCTGCTGTAGCTGCTGTCCTGCTGCTCTCCCTCCTCCTCTCATGACCTGTGAGAGACTGCAGTGAGCAGCTCCCAAGTCTGGCAGGGGTCTGACAGCTCTGCTGTGTGGCAGGACAGGCACGTCGGGAGCCACCGATGCCATCTGTCTGGGCTTCCCTGCCCCTCCCTGTCCAGCCCCAACTGGACATCTCAGTACAAGAAAGACAAGGCACTGCTGCAGAGGGTCCAGCAAAGGCCATAAAGATAATTATGGGACTTCAGCATCTCTTGTATGAAGAGAGCGAGAGACTGTGGGAGTTGGGGCTGTTTAATCTGAAGAAGAGGAGGCTGAGAGGGAATCTTATTAATGCATAAAAATATCACTAAGGTGGGTGGCAAGAGGGTGGTGCCAGACTCTCTTCAGTGGTGCCCAGTGACAGGAGGGGGTGCAATGGCCATAAACTAAAACACAAGAAGTCTCCCCTCAACATGAGAAATAACTTTTTYACATKGAGGATGGCAGAGCACTGGCACAGGTGCCCAGGRAGGGYGGGCAGTCTCCCTCTCTGGAGACATTCCAAACCCACCTGGGCACGTTCCTGTGTCACCTGCTCCAGGTGACCCTTGGCAGGGGGATTGGGCTGGGTGATCTGCAGAGGTCCCTTAGAACTCTAACAATTCTGGGTTTCTGTCATTTCCATCCCGGACAGCTCTACCGTGCACGCTGCCGCCAGGCACGGGCAGAAACCAGCGGGCCTGGGGGGACTGACCTCGGCAGCTTCCCTGTCCCACTGCCGGTGTCGGAACGTGGGACGGAGCCCATCCGAACCCACCCACCCGCACGGCCCTGAGCCACGCCTGTGCTCCGGGCTGGGGCCGGAGCCGACAGCGGCACCACCGGCAGCCCCCGCCTGCCCTGCCCCGGCTGAAGGCAACGCACGGAGCCCGGCCCGCCCGCCCAGCGCACTGCCCGACGCAGGGACCCTCGCCCCGTCCGGCGGACACCTCGCGCCCCGCCCCTCCCGGTGTCGCCCTTACCGCAGCCCTGGCCACCAAGGCGAGCATGGCCCCGCGCCCCGGGCCCCCGGCCCGCCGCAAGGGCACCCTGGCCGCACCGAGCACCGCCGCTCCACCGCCCCGGGGCGGGGCYGCCCCGCCGCCATCTTGGARCGGGGCGAATCCCGCGCTGCCATCTTTGAGAAGGGCAGAGAGATGCGATGCGCGGAGGGAGCGCAGCGGCCGGTGTGGGAGCCGGGTTGCGGCCCCTCTCTCCGCTGCCTTCTCCCGGCTGTGGTGAGGAGGGTCCTCCCGCTCGCCCCTCCGCGCCTCTGCTCCCTTCCGAGCACAGCTGTCCGCCCCTCTGTGGGCAGGGAGGGCCGCGCCCTGCACAAACATGGCGGCCTGGGCAAGACGGTGGCCGGCAGGGGCCGCTCCGCGGTCCGACAGCGCCAGGAACGATCGGGCCGGGCGGCGTGCCCTGCTCAAAGATGGCCGCCGGCGGCTTCGGCGTGCGCGGAGGTGGGAGGTGAGGGGCGGCCGGGCCGGGCTGCGGGAAGATGGCAGAGAGCGAGCGGCGGGCAGGTGAGGGGCGGCCGAGGGGGTCCGGGAACCATCGGGCTGTGGGCTGCGCTCGGAGCCCCTCAGGGGCGTGTTCGGGGCCGGGGAGCGCTGGCACAGGGCCCCAAGCCCCGGGGGCGCTGGGCCGAGGGCACCGGGCCCGGGTTTGCGGGGGGCGGTGGCAGCAGCGCCCGGCCCGGGAGGGGAAGAGAGGAGRAGGATTTGCTGAGCGTGTGAAGGACTTGGGGCCCCCGAGTCTCGGCACCACCCCAGGGCGAGGTGGGTGGTCGGGACTGAGCCTCTGGGTCTGGGGTCCTTGTGAACCCAACCCGGTTTTGCGACCGGTTCCATGTGAGCGGGGTGGCCTTTGGCGTTGTAGAAGGTCGGGGCTTGACTCCCCCTCCCCCCATCGTGACACAAGCTTGAAAGTGTCTCCTCTGTCCAAGTTCTTGTCGTAAAACTGACCCTCTGCGCTCCGTCTCCATCACACCAGTAGGTTTGGACTCCTGTGTATTCATCCCAGAATTCTGTAACCCCTGCAGCCCTCRCTGTTTCCTTCCTTGAATATTCCTGGTCTCCTCACCGAGAGGAACTACACTAAGTATGGAGTCAAATGCAGTGATGGCTGAGAAACAAACGCAGAGATGAAAGGAGTTCTGTTAAGGGCAAGCACCCAGATCAGGACAGTGCCCTGYGCTTTCTGTGTCACCCATACTTACRGACATATGAGTGTTTGCCTTTTCACAACACTCCTCGGGAGTTTTTAATTGTTTTCATTTTGTAAATTCTTAAAAGCAGGGCTCCATTGTTATGGTGCCAGCTGTTGTGAGTTGTGCTCTGAATTTTCAGGAGAGAGGAGCACGTGTCTTTCATTTAAATTCATCACATGTTGTTCCTCTCATCCTCGTACCTGGAAGTTTTGCTGTAACTTCTGCAGGAATGAACTGAACACTGCAACACCTAGGGCAGGAACTGAGGCTGAATTTGTTCTGTGCATGGCAAATGAGAAGAGCAGAGAAGTCAAATGACTGTCAAAGGTTGTGTGACAAATCTATAGCAGACTCTGCGTGGTTCCTGGGACTTTGGATTCCTTTTAATCTGATCTGCCTGCTAGAGAGCACTGTRGGAAAGGCTGCTGATGCTTCTGGGTGGTGTTTTCTGTGTAAATGCAGCTGATAATGTTTTAAGGAGTTGGAATTTGGTGGTGTTTGTTAGGGAGAGAGTGCCTGARCTGGCTGAGCTGTGGAGAGCAGTTGTTGGAGTGTGTCAGGACAGCTGGTGCTGGATAAGTGCCTGCAGATTTTCTGGGATTAAAAAGATGAACTGTGTGACTCTGACAGAATTAAWAAATTGACATTAGTGCCCAGGTTTCTTGACAGTGCTCTCTGCACTGCTTCTTGCTATTAAAAGTTGCACTTACATCAATGTAGTACAAATTACTTTAAACCTCCTGGAGCTTTTCTGGTTCTCCAGGTTGGGCCCTGGGTTCAGATGCTGGGGAAAAGAGCCTCTCTAATACATTAGTAAGTCACATTTACATTAAATATCGTATCCTGAGCTTTGAGAGAGCTTTGAAATTAAACATTCTTCACAACTTCCACCTGACCGAGGCTGTGTCCCATCATCCCCAAAGTCCTGGTGCTGCCTGGACCAGGGCTGTGGCTCTGGGCTGCATTTATTGYGCTGYTCCAGCTTGTCCATGYAGGAATTACCCTTTCTAGRGGAATGAAGGTCAGGCTTAACAMCTAAAAAYGAGGCACAGTTAGTTTGTAGGAGAGCTYAGTGCTTCAGCATGACCTGAGGCTTGGCTGCACCAGACAGAAATAATTAAACTGCCTGGATGTTTCGTTTGTTATCTCCTGCACCAGTCTCTCTGTCTGAATGGGAAATGCATCTTTAACGATGAAAACTGACTAAGTGCTTCTTTCTGAAGGCTTTCAGTGTCCTTAGGAGGATGTTATCCATGGCTTGGGATGATGTTGGTGAGGTGGACTTGATGAGATTACAKCCCAGTTGGGATGGATTTGTGTGCTYTGTATSTTCTGAGAAATAAATGKTCATTTCTAAGAAMGAAAAATWGAGGATTTCTCCTTCTCCAGCACCYGTGTTTTACCTCTRTTTTSCATCTSCCAGGCACCTCTGAGGAGGTGGCTCCTCCTGTCCAGCAATGCTTCATGGTCCCGAAGAAGGAGATAAATGTGGTTTCTGACATGGCCAAGTGGAAGCGCTCTCAGGTATGACTCTGGGGACAGGGAAGGCTGGAGAAGTGCTGCTGATCTTTTGGTGGCAGCCAGGTCTGGTCTGGGAACAGCCAGGAAGTAAAGCAGGTTTGGGCAAAGAATGGGCAATAATCGAATTTGTGTTTTAAAGCAGAAGAGTTGGTGCTTGTTTGTAGGAAAATTACCTGGCAGTGAGGTGTGGAGTCTGGCAGCCAAATGCTCTATGGGAGCGCCCAGAGGCTGAGGGAGACCAGAGGTGCTTAGAAATGATTACTGCTTCCTCTCAATAAACGGGGAGAGAGCAGTAATCTGTTTCATCCTACCTGGCCTGTACTTTATAATCAAGCTGGATTTACCCAGCCCTGTTTGAGSTCACCTTGAATACAGTTCTGCTGCCTGGCCCTGGTAGCACCAGCCTGGGTTGGTTCCTTCCCATCGTGCTGTTCTGGAAAGGACTCCAGAGCTGAGCCCTTCAATTTCTTGGATAATTTTTGTTTACAGCCTGTGTGCAGCTGGTGGAACAGGCAGGTTCTCCCTTCTCTGCMTTTGAGGGATTGGGGTGTTGGCCCAGACTTGTCCCATCTCTTAAGAAAAAATTCTTGCTTGATTGATAKGTCTTGAGTGAAGCTGAGGTTGTGGCCAGGTGTCAAGCAAACCTCTGGGTGCAGCTTCCARTTTAATTCTCCTGGGTTTAAGTACTTGCTCTTGGTCAGGATTTTGGTGCAGGGAGGGCAGTGTKCTGCTGTGGAACTGCACTGGAGATGATGCTTCCAAAGCAGCAAATTTAAAGAGAGGAGGAGCGAGGAGCTTGGGCTCTGTCCCACTTCCCTATCATGTGTGACCACAGGGATGAGTCCAAGGGGGAARGGGGAGATAACAGCACAAGTCTGGGAGGAGCAGTGCAGAGCAGGATGCTTGGGCACAGCGGAGACGCTGCAGAACTGAGGAGTTTGAATTTGACCTGATAGAAGCTTAGGGAATGATTTTGGGTCAGTGTGAACATATTTAGGATTTTCCTTTCTGYGATTTTCACAGCAATGCAATTGCCACCTGCCTTTGGCTGCTGGGCTGCCAAAAAGAGCAGTAACCTCCCAGCAAGCCCTGCACTCTTGGGTGTCTCCAAGGAAGCAGTGTTATATGTTGGGAAGGGGGTGCTTTTGTGCTTCTGTGCTGTGTTTTGTGCTCAGACAGACCTGGGCTCTCASTAAAGCTCTGTGCTTTCGGTGTGTTCGCAGGCGTACGCAGACTACATGGGCTTCATCCTCACTCTGAATGAAGGTGTCAGGGGCAAGAAGCTGACCTGTGAATACAAAGTTTCAGAGGTAGGAGAAGAGTTTGGATCCTCTTGTTACTCCTTTCCTGCCTTTTTTCACCTTTTTGGGGTTTTTTGGCTCTACAGTGAGTATTTCATGGGTGAGGAATGAATTGGAAGCTTATCTGGGAGCCAAGGGAGAATGAATATGGTTGGGGATGCAGATATCAGGGTGCCATYCTCCCCTCAGGATGCAGATGTGCTTGTTGGATGGGAAATTGWGCAAGTGGGCAGAAGCTGGTGGGGAAAAGGAGAATGCAGAAAGGACACATTTTGACCCTGTTTTCACAGTCTGGCTTTAACCAGTGATGCTTTGAAGATGTGGTATTTCCTCCTGGTTGCAGGCAAAAGGCTGCAATGTCTGTATCATTCCTGTACCCCCACTGCTTTCCTGYAGGAAAATCAGTGCACAAACCACCTCTCTCCCTGCCCCTCCTTGTTGCTCAGACTGTGTTAGCAGCACCCATCTCCTCAGYCCAGGCTGGAGCTGAGCTGTGCAAGCTCTGGTCTGACAATTGTGACCTCAAGGCATGTCACTGGCTGCACCTGCCTTGCCCAGGGTTGTGCTAAAGGGACTGCAGAGCTCACAGGGCTGCTGGGCTGGGCTGGGAGGTTTAACCTGTGGGGCAGGATCACCYCTTCCAAGGTGTTAAGCAGAAAGCACCTGTTTTTCCCCTTGCATGAGTGCACTGTCATTTGTCCCTGACTGCTGCCATAGCCAATTCTAGTGCTTGTTCACCTTCTCAGGGCACAGTGAGATCATTTGGAACCAGTGGGAAAGGGCAGGCGCACCCTTTTTGGTGTCACTGCTGCCCTGGGGGCTCTCTGGRTGCTGCCAATCCACAGAGCACACACTGGCTACTAGCTTTTCTTTCTTTTTGCACACTGAATCCCCCTCTCCTGCTTTGCACTGCAATGAGGAGATTCTTGGGTACATTTTTACTGTGCAAGAAAGTGAGAGTGGTGTATAAAGATCAAGGCAAAATGGGCAGCAGACTGGGCCCTGTGTGTTTATAGCTTCATTCTGGTGTGGGAAGGCAGCTGATGATGGTGTTTAATCCAGTCTTCCTGTTTGAAGTACTGTGTTGAGTCCAGCCTTCCCTTCTAGGAGCCAGTGTGTGAATGAGCAACTCCCTTGTAGTTCATGGAGGGGATCGGGGATAATGAGTCTCTCCTTTAGCAGGCTTTGTGCCCCCCTTTGTTCCTTCAATTCAGTAGAAACTGCTGTCGAATGCTGCTTTTGCTTTCAGCCGTTTGCATTTCACCTTTGAGTTTTGTCTTTGTCATGATCTYGCTTGTTCCCAACCATTCACAGAGCACTTCTAGGGAAACAAAGYATTAAAAATGAACAAAACAAAGAGGGGGGAAAAACCCAGCCCTCTTCGACAAGCCCTTTGAGCTGTCAGGGAAAGCTGTACCAGGGCTGTGTCTGCAGAAGAGCTYTCTTGGAATGAATGTTTTCCATCCATGGTCCCAGTCCAAGTGACAAACAAGAGACAAAATCCCAACTGCTTGGGAAGTGGCAGGGAACAAATCTCATTCCSCACACTGAGGAGAGCAGAAGCCTGTGACTTGAGGCACAGGTGGAGCATCCCCAGGGTTGTCTTGTTGATGAGGTTGCTTGTTCACACAGGCTCCTTTGTAGATCAAACTGCTTATCTGTGCTTTTAAAGGCTTACCCCCTCGTGGCCTCTTCTTGCATCTCTGCTCGGCTTTCTTCTCTTTTGCTGTACCTGCTGCTGATGTGCTTTTGTGCCATCCCATCTTCCTCCCTGATCAAATGCCAGGGACACCTTTCTTTGGCAAATGACCTCCTGGAATCCTTTCTGCTGAATGCGTATCCTCTCTGTGACTTACTTATTGCTTTGCCATGGAGTAAAAAATGGAAGTGTGGTCTGCTCTGCTGTGAAAGAGATATTTTAGTGGTTTCTCAGAGAGTGTGTGTTGATACCAATCTTTCTGCTGGAGCAGGAGCTGGATCCTGTAGGGGCCAAGCCCCCTTGGAGATTTGCTGAGCTTGCTGTGCTCCTACTGACACATTGCATGGAGCTGTCCAGGGTTTGCTGGAGGCATCTGACAGGCGCTGATAGCAGACTTTGGCACAGACACGGTGTCTGGCACAAGGTTGTGTGAGTGATAGGCTGTGACCTGCCTTCCCCTCCTGGAGGGAGTGCTTTCCACGTGGGGATCCATCAGCAACTGCCTGGAGTTGCAGTGACTTGGATCAGAGAAGCAGTGCAGCGAGGAGGAGGAGGTTAATTTTGGCCGTGTAAGGAACAGACCTTCCCTTCAAACAGCCCAATGCACTGGGGGAAAGTGGTCTGTCTTGTGGCTTGCTCTGCTTCCAGGAAGGAAGTGGGGGAAACAGCAAATGCTCTGATTTTAGCAGCTCCCCATTCTGACAGGGCCTGAGGAGCCCAGAGGGGGAGAATTGGCCCCCATGGGCAGCTTTGGCTGCCGTGATGCCTCCTCAGCACCTCTGTCTGCCTGGCCCCTGCTCTTGAGAGCTGCTGACAGGTCTGTGCTCTGTAGGAAGCTTTGTGGTTTGCCTTTGGGACCGGTGGCAGACTCAGGGTCAAGGAGATGCAAAATCAGCACAACAAGAAGAGCAAGGAGAGCAGGGGGGAGACTGCCCTTGCTTTGATCACTGGAAAGGTAAAGCAAAAATAGAGCTTAAAAACCCAGCCAGGCAAAACAGGCTGCAGTGGTGCTGATGGCTGTGTTCCCATAAGCTCCTTTCTCCCCCACAGGGGTCAGCTCTGGATGTACACGCTTCCTCTGCTGGACAATGGGAAGCTGCTTCTTTTAGTTACCCCCTTTTCAAAGGACCTTGAGCCCAAAATGAGCYGCATCTCTTTAATTATTTATTGGTGTGGCTGAGCCGGCAGCTGGGTCCTGCTCTCTTGTGTTCAGTGGGGCTGGGCTTTTAATCCCTTTAAAGCCAGCGAGTGGGGAAGGGGAGGTTGGACTCTCTGCTCCCCAGGGAAGGAGCTGGTCCGTGCCAGCCATTTATCCCAGCAGCACCGAGTGCTTGTGGAGAGGGTTTGAAATACGGTGGCTGCTCGTAATGAGCTGCTGGTGCCGGCGGATAAATCACCAGCACAATTTAATTATTTAATGCAACCCAGTGCTGGGGATGCTGTTGCTTAATTGGAGGGGAATGCAATAGCCAGGAAGGTGTAGGGCTGAGTCTAAACCTGGCCCAGTGCAATGGGGATGTGTTTGATTCCTGCAATGTTTTGGGAGCAGGGAGCTGGAGCRGAGGTGGCTGTGCTGCTTCAGTCCACACATATCTTGGGCATTGGCCTGTCAGTGCAYCCAGGGCCACCCAGAGCTTTAGGCYCTCTAGTCCCTTGGCTTTTTTGTGTTCTTGGTGTGCTCAGGTGTTGTCTCAGTCTCATGTGGTTCAGTGGCCAAATGTTGAGGTCTTGGGGTGGGTGGATCCCTCTCCTGCCTCTTCCTGCTTCCCAGTGGCTGATCCCGTGATGTCCTTGGGGTGGCACCTCAGGAGTCACTATCTGTGGGAGGCTGTGTCTGCCATGAGACCCTTTGTCCTGGCAGGGGACCCGCAGCTGGTTCATCGGCAGCACAGCTCTGCCATGCCCGGCTCTGCCCACCCCCTCTGAGTGGCACTTCAAGGGCTGCAAACTTGCTGGGCTCTGCTGTTTCCTCATCCTCCCGACAGCAGCGTGAAGAATTGAACCACAGCCCAGGAGACCAGCCGGCTTCACACGGTCGATGCCTCCAGCAAAGTCAAACCAGCCGCCGCTTCTGCTGTCCTCTTTGTCCCCTTGAAGGAGGAATCCCCTCTTGAGACAGAGGAGCCTACATTGCCCGGGGCCTGGCCAGCTGCTGCGGCGGCTGACGGCTCTCCAGCTGCTTGGAGTCAGGCAAGGAGAATCCCAGAGCCTCTGGCAGGCTTGACCAGTTGTCAGCAGAGCTTGTAACTGTCTAGAGCTGCTAAAAGTGCTGCCTGTGGTGTTGTCTCTTGGTATGGGGGGTGTAGCTGTTCCCCAGCCATTTGGTCCAGGCAGGGAGAGGATGTGCATTGGCCAGCCCTGGTCTGACAGCACAACTGGAGCCATTGGTCACCTGCTGCACTTCTTTTCTCTTCCTTCATGGCCACTCTCATACCTCCTGTATGGCTTCCTTACTTCATCACTGGGTGGGGGAAACATGGCTGTGGTCTTGCTGTTCTTGCTGTCTTCCCATTAGCTTTGTGTTTGAATGGAGACATTTCTCTGAGAGCTTCTCATTCCTGCTCTAATGAGAGCACTGGTGGGCAAATCAAGCTGCCTCTTCCCCTGGAAGGTCGTGTTTTGCCACGTGCAGTGGGTGTCCCTGGGCTGGAGCTGCCTGCTGGTCTGGCTGGTAGGAGTTTGAAGCAACAGGAATCGTGCTGAGAAGGTTGGCTTGCTGTACAATTGTGTTGTGGTTTAACAGCATCAACTGCTAATCCTGGCTCCTAAGAGACACTTCAGGACAATTATTACAGCCTTGAGAAGGCCTTTAAATCATATCATCAGCCACTGGTGAGGTTACATGGCACTGTATACGTGCTGTACTTTATTCTGTGGGAAATGCAGGACCCTCAAGATGTAGAGCATGATTTGTGTGTTGGAGTTCCCTGAATTTGTGTAGCACTTCCCTGCCTCTCAGTCCTGTGAGGACTGTTCTACAGCTGGGAGCTTGCTGTAGCTCTTCTGCAAGGTATTTTGGAGCACAGAGCTGTTACAGCTCATGAAAGACTGTGTGGGCGACTGGGGAGTCTGCCTCAGGCTGGGCTTTGTACTGGACTGATCTCCTGCAGGGAAGAATGGTTTTTCTGTCCCCTCTACATTTTGAGGAGGATTGGCACAGCCCATTTCCACCTGCCTCTCTTGGGAAGAATCGTGTGGGCTTTAGTGACTCCCACCAAGGGGAGAGATGCTGAAGGCTGAGGGACTGTTCTATTTTATGTCTCTGTGACCCCTCACCTTCTTGCTCTCTGTAGGCTATTGAAAAGCTGGTGGCTCTGCTGAACACCCTCGACAGATGGATCGATGAAACCCCGCCAGTGGATCAACCTTCTCGCTTTGGGAACAAAGCCTTCAGGACCTGGTACGCCAAGCTAGACCAGGTGAGCATGTCTGTGCTGTGTAGTGTTACCTGCAGCTCCCACAGAAGGGCAGTGTGCCCAGCAGGGTGGGAGAATRGCTCTGTCACTGTGTGGCAGCCAAGCAGCTCACAGAGGAGTTGCTCAGATAAGCCTTGAAGGATCCACCTCTTGATACGCATCACTTACCCCTGACCTGGTACTGTTTTTTCCTCTTGTGAGAGCATATGGCCCATGTAAATGCTCTTGGCTGGGTTTCTGAGTTCTGGATGAGCCATGAGGGCTGTCCAAGCCCAAGGAATTCCTTTGCTTTGTGACTGCCCACTGCATCACAAAATCAGAGAAAGGTTGGGGAAAACTGCTTGCATTTCTTCAGCTTGGACCATTTGTCCTGCATTGAGCTCTGGAGGGGCACAGCCCCAGTTGCAGTAGCAGTGGCCTTGCTGCTCTTCTGGTGCTCTAGTGGTGCTTTTGTCCTGGAGATGGCTCAGTGAGTAACTGGGTCAATGTACTTGGGTGGTGAAGCTTTTCTGTCCTGCAGGATGTCTGTGGCCTGKATAGGTGTCAGGACAAGCTCTCCCTGACTTGTTCCATCTGTGGAGATGACTTCTTTAACAGAAGAATTTGCTCATCTCTTGTGCTGCCTCCAGGCATTGCAGGAGAGCACCATTTCAGTCCCGTGCTGTGACAGTGCCTGAACAGGGGATGTCTTATCCCTGGTGACTGTGACAGGTCTGTACTCACTCAGGGAARTCTTTTGTGTCTTTCAGGAAGCAGAGAGGTTGGTGTCAACAGTGATTCCCAAGCATYTGGCTGATGCTGCCCCAGAAGTGGCTGTGTACCTGAAGGAATCCGTGGGGAACTCYACCCGCATTGACTATGGCACAGGTACCTGGGCTTGCACACTGGTCAGGGCTGGGTTTGTTGGGAAGGGACTCTTTGGAGCTGGGTGCTGCATTTATTTAAATATGTCATTGGCACTATTGTTAGTGCCAGCTTGAAGCAAACACCTTTCTTCTAGGGCCCCTCACCTCTCTGCCCTGTGTGGGCTGTGGCTGAGAGCAGTGGCTGGGAGCTGTGATACCATTTCACATTTCATCCAAGGAAATGGGAATGTTCTGGGATGAGCTGTAGGACCTGCTTCACTGCATGCAGCAGTCCTGCAACAGGCAGTTTGGAGGGATAAAATATACTGCCTTGAATTGGAGCTGGAGTGAGAACCAAGTTCTTGTTCAGTGGGAGGGGGAGGTGTCCCTAGAGAGAATCACAGAGGTCTGGTGGTCCTTAGAAGGGACATCACTGCTTACAGAGGGACTTTGAAATCTGAAGTACCTGAGGAGATACTGAATTGCAGATTGAAGTAACCACACAGGCTTCAGTGAGACCTAAATACAGAATTTCCTGCATGCTCTGCTCCTCTCTGGAGGACAGGTGTGTTCTCACCAAAAGGCAGGAGAGCAGGATGTTGTGAGTGCAAGGAAACACAACTTTGGACTTGGGCAGGAAGAGGAAGAGGAGGCTGTRGGTGAAGGCTGAAGGGTTGGAGGCTGTGCAGTGCTGGCTGCGGCTCACTGGCACCAGGGGGAGATGTTGTCCTTGGAAAGGGACTCGCTGGATGGGGTTTGGTCAGCTCAGAGAAGGAAATTCAACCTCTCCTCCCATCCCGTGTATCCCAAACCAGGGGCCCATGTCTCAGCTCACAGTGTCCAGACTATGGGTGCATTTTGTTCCTTCACTGGCAGCTCACCTGTCTATAGTGTGGAGCTGCTGATCTTGTACTCTCCCTTCTTCTGTGGTCCTTACCACTAAAAGACATTTCTGGGTTTGCTGGTTGTTTAGTCTCCTTGCTGTTAGCGGGAGGCCAAGCTGCAGAGGCTYAGCCTGAGATCCCAGTACCTTCTGGGACAGACTGTTCCTGGCAGAGTCATGGAATCTGCATCCTTCTGACACAGAGATATTTTTGAAGCAGGAGGAAATCTGTTTGCTTGCAGATGTGAGATTCTCTTGCATCCCCCAAGCAGATGATTCTGCAGTGCTTCACTTCTCYGGCTGTGCCAAGCTCCTGGGAAAGCCCATGCCTTGCTCCCAGCATGCCCAGTTGGAGCTGTTTTCCTTAAGAACTTCTTCTTTTCTCTAAGTTAATAATCACCTTATGAATGTCTAGAAGGTATAATTTGGGTGGGTGCTGCAGGGRGATGAAATACTGCCAGCTCATGGCATTAACAGTGACAACAGGGTTGAGAGGGGACTGTGACTGCTGTGATTTCTGAAGAGCTGTTGTGGTGCCTACAGAAAGGTTGTCCTGGGGGCCAGAGACACCTGTGTCATGTCTCTTCACGTCTTTTAACTCCAGGGCACGAAGCTGCATTTGCAGCCTTTCTCTGCTGCCTCTGCAAAATCGGAGTGCTCAGAGTGGATGACCAGATGGCCATTGTCTTCAAAGTGTTTAACAGGTGAGGTAATGGGAGGAGAAGGGCTGGAAGTATTGAGCTGTTTGGGGGGGAGGGTAGAATGAGAAAGCTGAAGACAATTTTAGACAAAATTAAGAGCAGATGTACTTTTTAATGGACTGTACACTGACCCATTATAGCTGTCTCCAAAAGAGGTGATGGCCCCTTGTCTGTCAGAGGCAGAGTGTCCTTCTGGAAAGTTACTTCAGTGGAACACAAGTTATTGAGCTCTGTGGGTGAGGCTCTGTGCTTTGTGAAAGACAGGAATATCTGATCAGAGCATCTAGCATCTCTTCAGGCATCAAAAATAAAAAATCTATGCAACTGGCAGGCTTCCAGYGCTCTTGTAGATGTGTTTCCGGCCCAGGAGGTAGAGTTGATAGTGATGAAACTGGTGGAATGGGTGTTTGGAGTCCAGAGATCTAATCCCAGCCGTATCACTGTTTGGTGGCATGGAAACAATTTCCTTCAATAGTACTTCCAGCTTTAATTTTCCACCTGAAAAGTGGAAGTAGTGATTGCTGTAAGGTAGAAAACTCTGTGCTCTTTTGGAAGCTGTTGAAGGAATGCGAAGTGCCAATGTTTTCAGATAACAGTGGAGATGAGGAAAGATCTGCATGAACATAAGACATTGCAGATAAAACAAACCCCTGCCACTGGATTTCTCTCTGCATTTGGTGTTAGGTACCATCAGGCTGCTTTCTGTGGCAAAGGAGCTGAATATATATTCTGYGAACTGTGCTGTATGTGGGGGTCCTGCTTACAAGTGATGAAGTCGTGTCATTTCCCAGACTGGTTGTTCTTGTCCTSATGTAAGTCAAAGGCAGGAGAAGGCCTTGCCTTAACCCTTCCTCTTCTCTTTGCTCTCAGGTATYTGGAAGTGATGCGAAAACTGCAAAAGACCTACAGGATGGAACCTGCTGGCAGCCAGGGCGTGTGGGGCTTGGATGACTTCCAATTCCTACCTTTCATATGGGGCAGTTCCCAGCTGATAGGTACTAATAAGAATCTTCTTCTCGTGTCCCAGCCTGCCCTCTGCCCCATCTGTCTAGGCTGCAAAGATGATGGGACTTGGGGCTCACTTTTAAATTCAAATATGTCAGATTTATGTATAATGCAGGAGGAGAGTTTGGGGCTTGGATTATTTTATTTTTTTTTTTAATCTCAGCTTTCCAAATAAAGCTGGTTGAGAGATGGAAGGCCTCCTTGTATAGTACATCCATCTTTTTTGCAGTGACTGCAATGAAGCTTTTTAAAAGGAGAGCTTTGATTTTGGTGCTAAAAAATGCAATTTCCACTCTGGGGAGTTTTGTCCTTGCAGAGGCCCTGGAGTGGGAGGTGATATACAAGGGAGAAGCTCTGGGAGTTTCTGGATGAGGGGCAGGACAACACCTGATTGAACTTGGTCACAGGATGAGGTTACCATGCTGGTTACTTCCTGTTGTCTCTTACTCTTTTTAGACCATCCCAGTCTGGAGCCTCGGCACTTTGTGGATGATAAGGTGGTAAATGAAAACCATAAGGACTTCATGTTCCTGGAGTGCATCCTCTTCATTACAGAGGTGAGGAAAGGAAGGTTTGTCCCACRGGGACTTTCTCTTGACATTAGATACTTGGCTCTGGCTGTGGTTTTCTCTTCCTCCTTTGCCTGTTTGTTTGCTCTCGTGGAACCGTGCAGTTGAACCATTGTTGCATGTCTGAGGTGCTCTCCTTGAATGAGTTGAGACAGGGATGTTGATAGGAAAGTGTAATTAAGCAGGATGGGCTGTGGATTGTAGTTGAAGAGAGCTGTAACAAGCACAAACAAATAACCTTGGATCATGGCTTGCATCAGTCAGTGGGAACTTGGATGGAGAAGACTGGTTCCTGCAGATACACTCGGAAGATGAAGTAGGAACTGCAGAACGATTGGGCTTGCCAAGGCAACCTCCCTTCCCTGCAGCCCTTGGGTGCTGCCWKGCAGCCCTGGGCCTCCCCTTGCTTMGGGCAGGCTTCCAAAACCCTGTGTTCCTCTGTCTCCTCCAGGTTCTACCAAAAGAGCTGCCAATTAAATGCACCTTATTTGCAGCTGTCCTAGAGCAGAGGTGGTGCTGAGATTCACCAGCTGGCAGCGCTCTCAGGACTCTGTGTCTGCTCAGGCACTACAGCACCCTTGGGAGAGGGGTGGGTGATCCTCAGCTTGTTGGCAGCCATGGGCTGTTTCCCAGGGAGGGAGCTCGTGCCTTGCTGCCCTAAGCATCAGTGGAGGATCCATTCTTGTTCCTCCCAGTTCCCCCACTGCACAGTCTGGACAGGGAGAGCAAGAACTACCCACTCYGTTGTGGTGAGGGATTTCTTGTCTCTGGCAAGAGGGAGTTGATGGGATTAATTTTGAAGGACAGAGTGCAGTTCCACCCCTTTGTTCTGTTTGCCTTCCCCCCTCCTCGCCTCTCTAATTTAGTGATTAGATGAGAAGGGAGGTTACAGACTATGAACTTAGCCTTTCATGTAGGAAATCTTCRTAGGAGCCTTTGGCCCAAACCCCAGGAGGTGCCGTGTCAAATCCTGCTGAATCTGGTAGGGTGTGTTGGTACTCAGCACCTCACAGGGTTTAACCCTTAATGCCAAAATAAATCRTGCCATGGGTAGTAAAGAGGTGCTGGTGGAAGAGATCAAGATGAGGACAGGAAATCAGGAGCCAAGATGGTCAAAGATTTATTTTAGTTTGGGCCTCTGTAATATSCAGACAGTGCACTGACCTGTTAAAAACATACATCTCTTGAAATGTGTGCYGAAGATTCTGCAGCGCCCAGTTGACAGGTGAAGTTTAAAATACCCAGCACCATCCTGTTGCTTCAGGTTACTCTGCTTCTGCCTACAGAAAGTCAGCTTTTTAGCAGGCTTTTGAAATAAGTGATTTGAGCTCCTTTTCTGCACATTTGCTGTGAATCATGGAATTYGGTGTTTCTGCTGAGTTCCYCAGTGCCACCTGGTGGCAAGGAGCYCTCTCRGCCCTCCTGCCTTGAGCTGAAAGGGAGGGTAACAGCATGCGTTACCAAACCCATGGTACATTCAGTGCATCTCCATGCGGGTACTGTTTCCTTTTTATAAAGATTTTCCTTTTAAAACTTGAGTTTTTTGCCTCCCAAGTGCCTAGGAAAGCCATGACTGCCACTAGGGGGTGTGAGGCAGCCTCAGTGCCCTCTAAATGCTTTCTCTCCAAAATCAACAACAAAACAAAATAGCAGGAAAAAAAGATAGGGGGGATTAAAGACTTTGCTAAATGAATGATATTATTTTCTTCTGAGCTTGTAATCTGGAAACAGCTCTCCTTTAGAGGTGTTTAACACATAACAAACACCACAGCAGTTCCCATAGTGGGTCTGGTATGTCTTGCTGACATGTGAGCAGGTTTTGTTTCAGACTACAACTGAGGAAGGTTGTTTTCTGTCAACTGAGAGAATATTCTCTTGAGCAGGTACTGTTCTCAGCCCCCAGCTGATGTTTCAGGAATATGAATATATGCTGTTATGGTGTTAGCYATGTGTGTATTTAAACCTCAGGCTGCTAAAGCAGCAGCAAGATGATGTCCAGGCTGAACCCACCACAGCATCCTTGTTAGAGCAGTGCCCAGGCACAGCAGTGAATCTTGCACAACCTGATCCAATGTTGGAAAATCTGCAGGGTGGGTTTGGATGGACCTGAACACATGGTTCTGGAACAGGRTGAGGTTTGCAGAGCTGGATGGGACTCGAGGTGTTCCCCTGCTGCTGCCTTTGCCTGCCAAAGAGAAAGTGTGAGAGTGAGGAGGGTTTGGGAGCATCCCTGCAGTGTCTGGCACACAGGGCAGCAAGGCAGGGCTGCCTGTGTGTGTGCAGAACAGGGGTGCTGGGTACRCCCCAGCTGTTGTGGGGGATCAGTGCACTCGCCCAGATGCTCCTCTGAGAGCTCAGGGCAGGCAGCAGGAATTTCAGCTTCAATCTGGCTTCTAAATTTGGGAAGGGAGGGCTCGGGTTTCTGCTGGAAGGAAGGAGCTGACAGGAAAGCACGGCCTCAGCCGTCCCCCTCCCCCCTGCACTGACAGAGGAACCATTTACAAAAGGCCGATTCTCTTGGGAACCGAGAGGCAGGAACGCCGCGTCTGTGAGTAATTTCCTGCTCAATATGGCTGCTCTGACTCACTCCGTTCCCCTGGGGTCACTGCGGGACTGCAGCGCGCTCGCCGCCTCTCGCTCTCCCCCCCAGCYCTCCCTCTTCGCCCTTTGTGGCTGGAAGGAGATGATTTTTTTTTTTGTTGTTGTTGTTCCCTTCTCCTCCCTCTTATTTTTCCCTCCCCAGCTTGAAACCRTAGCCAAGCCATCCCTCGCTGGGCATCCTGGGTGAGGAGGGCCATGGTGGTGGCTGTGCCAGGTGTGAGCATGGTACTGGCCAGCTGTGCCTGCCTCCTCCGTGCTCTCCAGCACTGTTGCTTTGGTTTGGGAAGGGGAGAAGAGCACGGTGGTGGTGGCTGATGCCAGATGTGCCCCTGCAAAGGGCGGTGACGCCGGGGGAGGGTTTGGCGTCAAAACTCAGGCAGCCAAACCTCCTGTGCGGGGAGGGGAGGCTTTCATGGAGCCACTGGCACCGTGCTCCCTGGCAGCCACTGCCTTGGGTGCCCACCAGTGCCAAATCCTGGCTGTGGGTAACACGCTGGCGCTGCTGGGGAGTGCTGTGCTTTGTGTGCGCGCACGTTTCATCTCGTACCCGCGAGGGAAGCGCGTGGCGGAGGGGACGGGAGCGGCTCATCCGTCATCCCCAGCCCACGGGAAGCACCAAAGGGAAGTGGAGATGCACTTGGGCTCTCCTGGCATTGGGCAGAGCTGCTGACCCACTTCCCCCGCTGCTCCAGCGCCCAGGCCAGCGGGTTTGGAACACATCCACCCTCCAAGCAGTGGGGTTTTTGGGTCCCCCCACCCTCTCCCTCTCTTTCTTTCTCTGCTGCAGGCTGGTGTCACACAGGCATTGCAGGAAGGCAGCAGCGTTTTCCCAAAGCAGATTGATTTGCCTTGCTTGCTTTTATAGTGGGCAGGGAGGTTGTTTTGGAAGTGCTTTTCCCACCCTTTCTCCAGGCCTGTGCGTGTGTGGAGGGAAGGGGTGAGTTGTTCAAGCCCCAAGTYGGGAATAAGAGTCCAAGAGATTCCTCTCTCCCCACGCTCCACTTTAGCGTGAGCTTCGGCCTTGTGGTTTCTGATGTCATGGGAACTTCGCTCAGTCAGAGTGGCTGTGTTGTATTTCTTTTTCTCCCTGAGGGTCTGTTTTTGTTCATGGAGGAGAAGGAGAGACAACTACCCAGAGAATCTGCATGCAACTGCCTCTGATTGCAGCTTCCCTCCTGCCTGCCCTCCCTCCTCCAAACCCCTCGCCCTGGGTGGAGAAACAGTGGAATTAAAAAAAAAAAAAAAAAAAAAAATTTAAAGCATCTGCTCCAAGCCAGCAGCTCACAGCTCTGGAGCTAGTTTGGAGAGCGTGTCCCCTCTGGTTGTGCTTCCCCTAGAGCTCTCCTCAGCAATAGGCAGGTGTGGAGTGGGCTGTGGACACAGAGCTGCTGCCAACCTGCACTGCCCTCTGTATTCAGGGAAGGCAGCGACGGTTGTCGCTGCTGCTTGTTGTTGATCTGAATGGGGAATGAGTCATTTTCTTGGAAAGCCCAGCAGTGCTGCACTGGGAGGTTTCTGGGTAGAATAGGAACAGCGTTGAGCCAAGCTCTACTGGGGGGGAGAACAGGACTTATGTGGGGCTTTTTTAATGCAGTCATTAAAAGGGAGGTGTGCAGAGGGAGGTCTGATTAGGAAAGCATGGCAGGAAAAGGCTTAATTTTATCAGGGAAGGAGGGGAGCTGGATTGCCACGGCTCCATGTGATGTGGCCGCAGCGGGAGGGAGGGAGGGGAGTTGCAGTGAGGTGGCTGGTGCGTGGGTCACTGGGCTTGGTGGGAATGTTTGCTTGGAGAGAGTGTGAGCGTGAGTCACTGCTGGTGCACGAGCTTCCTGGCTGGCCTGGCTCCCTCAGCCCTGTGCTTGGGTCTCTTGCAGATGAAGACGGGCCCCTTTGCCGAGCACTCCAACCAGCTCTGGAACATCAGCGCCGTGCCCTCCTGGTCCAAGGTCAACCAGGGCCTCATCCGCATGTACAAGGCAGAGGTGAGTGCTGTGGGCAGGAGAAGGCTGCTCAGCCACACTCCTCCTCTCTTCCACAGCACCAGGATTGGCTCTTGTGCTGTCCCAGGTGTGGGGACTCCATCACAGCTGTTTGTTACCCCTTGCTGACTGTGGCTTGGGAGCCCTTGGCCCAAGGTGCTGCTGGCTAAGAAGGAAGCTCCTGCCTTGTGTTTGCCCCAAACCCAATCCCAAAGTGGCCATTCCTTGCAAACATGACTTTTGCCATATCTTACCATCATGCAGGTACAGATCTCCAAATTAGGGCTAACGTCTTGACCTTGCTCTTCTGGTCCACCACTATTTTACCAGCTAGAGGAGACGTATTTAGAATTACCATCCCACATTTCAAGAGCCCCAGAGTAGGCTGAATGCTTCCTGCTGATTTCCCCTTGCTACAAGCCCYATCCGTGCCATGTGCCAGCCCAGCAAGGCCACAGCCACCTCCCTGGTTTGGCAACTCTCCGCCCAYCAGCTCTGCTGGCACTGCCCCAGGCTTTCCTGGTGAACCCTGACCTGGAGACCTGGGCAGTTTTGGCTCTCCCTTATCTTCCTTCCTGCTCAAGCTAACCCTGGGCTTGAGGAAGCAGGACAGGAACCGTCACATCTGGGTCTCYGGAGGGAACGGTGCTGCCTGTGCAGGATGCACTGACTGTGCTAAAGCACTGGAGGAGCAGGGATGGTGCAACTCTCTGGTGGCACCGAGGGAGACTGGTGGTGCCTGAAGGAGTTAACCCCACAGCCTGCAGTTCTGCTGGTGTCAGCCATGCTGCTGTTGGCAGCTGGGACATTCTCCTGTTGCTGGGACACACGGGCTGTGCTCAGGCCCAGCGCACAAAGGGGTTAACTGTGCCGAACGGCCGCTCCCTCCCCCAGCCCTTCCTCTGCACTGCACATCCTGTGTTTAGGTTCCAGGCCACATACCTCTCTAATCTGTGAGGTGTCACTCCCAGGCCCGCTGGCTCCTTCCGCCCCCAGCTCAGTTTTCCTCCCAGCCTCCAAAGAGGAGAAGTGGGGCTGGGGGCCGACCCCTTTGCCTGGCTGCTCCTGGGAGGGGTGCCCCGGGCTGCTCCTTGGTGGGAGGGGTGTCCCTGGGCTGCAGCTCTGTCACAGGGGCTGGAAACACTGCCTGCTGGAAAACCCTGAGCTGGAGGCTGTGGTGTGAGAGCTGAGGGGTCTCAAGGGAAGATCACAGCGCTGTGAGTGCCTTTAAAGTGAAACTTGAGTCTCCTAAAACCTTGAGTCTCCTAAAACCTTCAGCATGGTCTGCTGCTGCCTCAGCAGCCCTGCCGTGCTCCTTCCTTCCCTCTGGATCAGTTCCTTCACAAACTGATTACTCCCCTGGCATCCCCCATGCCCCAGGGTGTTCAGGTGCTGCTGCTGGTGGCCCACATGCCCTGTGCCATGGTTGCTGGAGGAGTTTGGCAGTGATGAGCCCTCAGCGCAGTGCCCATGTTCACTGATGTCTTGGGGCTGTTGTGTGCTGGCAGATATAACTGTCCCATGTCCCCTGGCTGGAGACAGCACAGCTGAGGGATGCTTTAGAGACTGGGAGATTCTYTGCCTGTTCTATGTACAGCAAAGACATGTTTTTTTTCTGAAGGCCTTAGTTTTGAGTAGCAGGTGACTTTCTGTATGAAAATRCTGGATCCAGTACTGGTAGGTTTCTAGAAATATCTGAGATGTAGCTGTGTCAAGGGGACAATGCAAAAACTTTTATGAAGGGTAATGACATGGATTTAGGCTGAAGCGTAAAAAACATTGAGTCAAACAAAGCACTTAAATTTAGGTTTTTTTGCCTCAAAGAGTATTTGTGGTCCTAAGAACATGATCCTCATGCAGTGTTGTCCTCTCCTGGTGTGGCATGGCAGATGAGAGGGGGGCACTCCTGCTCAGGGGTCCTCACTGGTTCTTTGTAATAGATATATCTTTAGATATAATATATTCTGGGGAGTTTTCTACCCTGCTGCTGGCTCAGCCAGTTCCTGCCTGGCTTGGGAGATGACAGGGGTGTGGATGTGGACATGGCAGCATGGCTGGGCAGAACTTAAAGTTATGGTGTGCCTGGCCCTGCAGGTTACACCAACATTTACAACTAGAGGRTCTCTTTGATATTCTGGGAATAATACAGGGTTAGGAGTCACTGGACCTTCTTTGCAAACTGAACCCTGGGTGTTTCAGGCCAGGCACAAAGTCACTGCTGGAGATCTTGTCTCTTTTCT
Organism: Malurus melanocephalus; assembly: GCF_030028575.1. Classification (NCBI taxonomy): domain Eukaryota; kingdom Metazoa; phylum Chordata; class Aves; order Passeriformes; family Maluridae; genus Malurus; species Malurus melanocephalus. The sequence goes on from NW_026623462.1 coordinate 995,444, forward strand.
GCTGGCTCCCAGTGTRTTTCTGCTCTCTCTGTAGCCTTCACCAGTGCAGTCTTTCTGCAATTAGCCACTGTCAGCATTAGCAGAAGAGAAGTAAGCAACACCCYTCAAGTGCTGACATGGGTCTTTGTSCAGCTCAAGGCAGGCAGCTTCTGTGGGGTGTGTGATGGCAGAGAGAGGGAARGTTTGGGGTTGTGGTGTTGCTTTATCTGACTGGCAAAGGTAAAAGCAGGATTTCAGGCTTTATTTATTTTCTTCTCCCTGCCCCTCTGATCACCCATTGCAATTAGATCAGGTGAAATCAGACACTCAGCTGGAGGCTCCAGCTCTGTAACACGCCTGGGGTGGCTGAGGATCGCTGGGTGCGGATGGTGCTGACCGGGACCGGGGTTGAGTGGAGGCAGCAGCAGAGGATGGGGTCAGACCARAAACAGACCAGGAGAAATCCCATTTGGTGGGAATGGGGCAGCCCCCAGACCTCATTCATTTAAAAAACACTCCAAAGGCTTTATCTGTTCTCTGTCTTCTCTGTGGGATGACTTTTAAACATCCAGGAGAAAGCTCAGGTGTGTCCGTGTGTCCAGGAGTTGTGGTGTGGATCCAGGCACTCCAGGGTGGATCAGCAGTAGACTGAAGACAATGTGTCTTCAGCTCTTGTGTGTTTATGAAATCCCAAATGTGTCTATTTATAATATAATGGGTGAAGACGTGTTCGCTTGAAAGTCCAAGGGCTTTTCTTGTTCTCTCCATCAAAGGCAAGGGAAGAAGTCGACAGAATAGAGTGTGGTTAAAGCAGCAGCCTTGATGTTTTTCCCCTGAGCCTGCTTTTGAGTCTCCTGACCTTTCCTTCTCTGCAGTCAGTCAGGAAATACTTTCCATTGTAACTAATCCAGTCCCAGTTCCATCTTTAAAGGTTGGACTTKGTGTATGAATCTACTCCCCAGTAGAGTCCCAAGCAGACCTTCAGTGTGATCAAGATGGTGGYAAGAAGAAATAACCCTGAAATTGAGCTAGTGTTGGATAGTTTRTCCACAGCTGATGCAAGGAGGGCCCTCTCTTGGTACATCTGATAGTCCAGTAAATTTGTGCTCGTCCTTCTGGATATAAGAGAAGTTTCTCTGCTTGTCTCTTCTTGGGCTGGTGATGTGTTAAGTGGAATGGATACCCATTCTTCCACTGGTGGTAAAGTCTCTTCATCTGGAGCCCAACCAGTCTTCCATGGGATTCYTTGGAGCTAATTGGGCTGACATTTYTAGCTGTCAGCATCTCCAGTGTTCATTTCTCTCTGCTCTCCCCTCATGTCCCTGTTATCCGGCCCTGCCTCCTCTGAGAGTTTGCCTAAGTGGCTGTGTGGAGCGATGGCAGCAGCTCTGAGCATTAGGAAGCTTTGAAGGTGACGTGCCCTGGTGCTTGCAGGACTTCTCCTTGGTGCCTTGCCATGGAGCTTTGTGGTTTTCTGCCTGTCTGTTCCCCAGTTGTGCTGTACTTTCACCACCTCCAAACTTGTTTGGCTCCAGTGTGCTCGTGCTTGGAACAAGTTGCCTGACCTCTGGCTCCCAAGGGATTGCTGTAAGCCTGGGGCTTCCGAGCACAAATCCTGCTGCTTGCCCATGATGACAGCRTGAGGGCAGGGTGCCTGTGCCTGAGTCCTTGGGGTGAGACCTGTCTGCAGCACACATTTCCTCCCCAGCCCCAGAGTGTCCCCCGCTGCAGCGAGTCCAGTTTGGCCCCATGGAGAGCACAAGACTCCTTCCTATGGGGAATTGTAGCCACATCATGGCTGGCGAACACGCATTGCTGAGGTCTGTGTGATGGAGCTGAGCCTGCTCTGTTGCCCTCATGAGGTTTGGGCAGTCTGAGTCTGCGGTGACTCAAAAACCAGAGCTCTGAGTGGCTCTGCCAGGCGAGTGCTGGCAAAATCTGCCATGGTTATTGACCACCGTGCATGACCTTCCTGCCATAGGGCTGGTGAGTGGAAGGGGTGTGCCCTCACAGCTCTGCTCACCCCTGGGTGCGGGGCCTGGGTGTAGCTGCAGGAAGAAGCTCTTGAGCTGATCTGCCTTTTAGTGGACCTATATGACTGACCTCTGGTCTATTACTCTGCAGTGGGAGGTGGAAATTTCAGGGGTGAGGGTTGCCAGAAATAGGATCATATCTTAAASTATGGCAGCAAAATGACTGCTGCTTGTCCTTCAAGGTCCAAGAATCTGGAATGCAGTTTGGGCAGCGCCTTGCAGCTGCAGGATGGTGCCTCAAACCMAGAGTGTGAGCACTGGCCTGGAGGGGAAGAGTCTCTCTGCCCCTGGGGCTTCTGCAGTTCTCAGTGTTCACAGGATGAAGCTCTTCAAAGAGATCAGCTCGAGCAAGGAGAGTGGTGAGGGAGAAAGCTGCTGACATAGACATGCTGCTTTTGCTCACGCTCCAGGCCTGAATTTCAGTGAGAAAAAGACTGGCTGAAGGGAAGGGRCTGGGGTTATGAAGTGTTACTGGCCTGAGGAGCCTGACTGGAATGTGGGAGTGAGACATGGGGCTGATCCTCTGCCTTCATCTGAGCTGAGTGGCCCCAATCTCGCCGCCTCCTGACCTTGCGGACAGGATGTGGCTCTGGCTGCGGGTGTAAGGTGGAAATGTCTCCTGAATTCACCTTTCTTTATCTCCCCTCCTGCAGTGCCTGGAGAAGTTTCCTGTGATCCAGCACTTTAAGTTCGGCAGCCTGCTCCCCATCCAGCCTGTGACRTCCTAAGGGGGCTGCGGGAGGAGTCGAGGCAGCGGAGGCACAGCGCGGCGCTCTTCCTCCTCCCCTCACCCCCTCCTCACCACCCAGCCCATCCATTCCTGCACATCCTCATCAGCAACCACAGATCCAAAGCACTCGCTGGCCTGGCACGGGAGATGGGACCTGGAGCAGCTCCTCCTGCACGTCCTCACCCTGGGGACGTCTCGCCAGTGGCCGAGCTGGGGCCGTGCTGCTCTGCTGTGCCGCATCCGTGTGACTGCTGGACATGGGGATGGGTTTGAACAGGGGCTCAAAGACCCTCTGCATCCCTTCCCGRGAGAAAGGGGCGTGGAGGGGAGGAAGGCACGTGTGTATGTGTTGGGCAGTGGTAACTGCAATTTCCCTTTTGAATTTCATTGGAGTTTCCTGTCGCTGTTTGCTTTGGGAAACCACTCTGCGGGGTGAGGTGTGAGCCTGCGCATGTCTGTATCAGCCTGCTCTGCCTGCACGGGAGGTCTGAAATGGGAAAAAGGAGTTGTAGGGAATGTCTGTGGGTTATGGAAGCCCAGGATACTGTCTTTCTCTTTTTCTGCATAAGGAAAGCCCCCTCCCTCCACCTCTTCTGCAAGGTTTCCTGGGTCTTCCTTCCCCACTAGCGCCTTTTCTCTTGGGTGAAGCTGGGAACTTGCTGGGCTGCGTGGGTCTGAGCTGGCTCTGGAGCTGGAGACAGGGTCCCTTGGAGGGACCCAGCTCTGTGGGAACAGCTATGCAAAGACACTGCTCAGGCTCCCTCTTTAACGGGCACAAACCCTGACACGTTCACACACATCCATGGCTGGGTCCAACCTGCCCCGGAGCTGGGCTGGCCTCAGTGGCACAAGGTGACCRTGGTTGCTCCTGCTTGGTCGTAAATTGTAGTGACAGCCCCACAGCAAAGGGATTTCCCCACGAAGCAGCACGATCCCCAGCTCTTCAAGGGGGACATCCCTGGAGCACAGGCAGCATGAGGGGGCAGCATGCGGCTTCTCATGCATTATTATACTCGCGCTGGAAACAAAAAGCATAAATAGCCCAGGACAGCAGGTTATATCTGGAGAAAGCTCTTTCTCTTTGTCATTCCATGCCGGTGTTGCTGTGCTGGATCTCAGGCAGAGGGACCACACTTGCAGTGCCACCAGCAGCGGTCTGTTGAAGGCAGGTGGTCTGGGTCACACCAGCAGCATCACTGGAGGGCAGAAAGGGCTGCGATGRGTCTGAGATGAGCTGTCTGTCCATATCTTGACCAAGGTGATGCACAGCTTTGCAGCTGCAGAGGGGATGKTTCTTCTTGGGGTTCCCAGGCTGGATGTGGGGGGGGGACAGGGACTGGACTGGTGTTTGCTGGGCATTAGGAACAGCAGGAATCCTTCCTCTGGCATTCTTGCAAACCATGGAGGRGCTGCCTTCAGCCAGGCTGCTCAGCTTTTGCTGCTGGACTGCTTTACTGCTGGGGTGKGGTCAAGAAACATGATTGTGATATTTTAAATTTTATTTTTTTTTTTTCATTGTTTTTAACAGACCTACTCACTCCTTCTTGTAAAGGTTCTTGCAGGCACTCAGGGGAAGAAGAGTAAGAAAAGATTTCTAAGTTAAGAGGTGGTGAAATGTCCATAGAGCTGATGCAGAGCTTTCTGGCACTGCTGCTGTCCTGTCTGCTCCTGGCTTGGCCCTGGGCAGGGGGTGGTGAACAAGGAGCTTTTGACCTGCCTGAAACAGCTCTATAAACTTTTATTTTAAATGAAAATTGAAGACTGGGGTTAAGTCTCGTTTTACTCCTAACTGGGAGTATGTTTTGTATATGTTTTGTCCTGGCTTTCCAAACGGATCCACTCCAGCAATGTTGCTGGAGATCTGTGTGTATGCTGGGACTTGATGAGTCCATCTTCAGTGGAGCAGCCTGTGCCTGGAGCAGACACTTCTGGTGTCTCCACCTGTGTCCCCTCACGTTGCTGTGTCTTTGGCAGGTGTCCCCATGCTTAAATGGCTGTGCAGCATCTGGCCAGCAATGGCTGAGCAAAAGCCTCCTTTTCCTTAATCTGCCCAAGGGTCRGGAAAACATCTCTCCTGGCCTTCTTGTGGAAATTGGGCTTCCATGCAAAAGGATGGGTGGAAATACTGACATTGATAATGGGAGGGACTCCAGGAATGTGGAATTCAGCACCAAAAAAGGGTGGAGAGGTGCTTCCTTTCCCTGCAGCTGCAGCACTGCTCCCTGGGGACAGTGTCCCTGGGCTTGGGACCTGTGGAGGCGGTGGGAGGAGGCTCACGCACAGTTCTGTGTTTGTTGCTTGCCCGAGTCTGCACATCTGTCCTGCCGGGGATTTCGGGATGTCAAGCAGCTAATTCTCCTTTGAGTCTTATCAGCCCACTTGGGATGTGCCCCCATCACGTGGCAGCCACTTGCTTTGCCTCCCTCTCTCTCCCACCGACATCTCCTGCAGGTTCTCGGCTCTCAGCTGCTCTGCCTGTGTGTGTGACAGCACCCAGGGCTGCTCCGTGTCCGAAGCAGCACCTCCCACCTTCCCCCTGTGTTGTAGGTTTAATTAAAGTTTCTGTGTTTTGCACTGGTGACTGCGTTGGTCTCTCTCAGACTGGGATTTGCTCCCGCTTTGGGAGCAGAGCCAGCAAAGCCAACGGCCGGAGCCTTTGGAGCAGGGAAGAGGCCTTGTGGAGGCATTTGCCATGTCGGTGGTTGACCTTGTGCTTTCACCAAAATTGATTCGTTATTTAACTGCATGATCAACTACATCCAGTCTGTCTTTGTGTTCTTCCAAGGTGTCTTTCTSTTGTATTGTATGGTTTATTTATTCACTTTTTTGCCGTGTCCACCCTCCATCCCAGCTGGGATTTGGCAGGTAGGTGATGTGTGAAGCCCAATCCCAGGCCTGCAAATACCTCTTGAGGATCAGAGGCTRTYGTTACCAAAGGACRGTTGAGCCTTGTTTCTGAGGCATGKTGAGAACTGGAACCTTTTTCTTCAGATGTTTTTCCTGTCCTGCTGTAGGAGCTGACTCAGGACTTCCAGCATCAGTGTAGTTCAGCAGCTTTGTTGGATTTATAATAGACCTGGATTAAATTAAACCTGGACCTTCTCATGAGTGGTTGGAGGTAGCATAGCTGTGCTTTGCAAATGCTCCTTTTCCTRTCTCTGGGTTACATCTTCTCCATCAACACAGGCCAACTGTGTGAGCGYGTGTTGCTAAAAGTGGCAGCAGCGTGGAGGGGTGGATGGTGAGCAGAAATGTCATCTTGGATCACAAATGTTTGCTTTGAAGGCACTTGAATTCGTCTTGAGCGTGTCCCTTGGCGAACACGACGSGCAGCGAAGGGGAAGCAGACATAGYGTGGGTTTGTGACCATCTTCTCCCTCATCCCACTGACCACGCCATTATTTTTTAAATTGGGTTTTCAGAGCTGGATGCTTGGGGTTGCCATGCATAGGCCAGTTTGTGTTGCTGTTTAACAGCTGTTGCCTTTGCACGGGGTGCATTTCGCAGATCGCCGTCAGCATTGCCCTGTCTCTTCCTTCACAGCCCTCCTTTATAAGTGATCGCTCMTGGCAGCCAGTGAGGAAGGAAGAGTTGAGAGAAGAAGCCTTGTGTGGAGATAGGAGTAACAGAATAAAAAATAGAACTATTTGATGTCACTGTTGCTGTATTAACTTGTCCCTGGCGTGTGGCTCAGTTCYGTGGTGCCGGGATCCTGCGAGTGAATAAACAAAGCAGCAGGACCTGCAAACTCTGAGCGGGCACTCGCCAAGGTGAAGGTGCACTTTGTACCCCAAGGGCCTGCTGCTGAACCACACAAGAGCCCTGGACTCTGCACTGTGTCCCTGCAACTTCACTGGCTTCCTGAGAGAGGGCAGGAGGCAGAAATGGGTCAGAGAAGGTGAAATTGGTTGTTAATGATAACTGCTAAAGTAACCTGAACTCTCCCACTGCCAACGTGCTGGTGGAAACCTTGAACGCTTGAGAAGCTCACAAGGATCTTCTTGCTGTTTCAACAAAGACTCTCCTGGCTCAGATGTAGAATTTAACAGGKCTTTTGGAGGTCATTTCATGCTCTAATAGCCAAGAGGAGATATCTTCATCCTTTAACTTTGCTTCCCCTTTGGTGGATGAGCACTCTTCTCATTGACATTGGAGAAACTCCTCAAACATTCTGGGGAACACAGGGTCTTGTAAAATTGTGCCAAACTTCAAACTAGGATGAGCCAAATTGAAAAAGGGCTGTTTCCACATCAGATTCAGCGAGGCCTGAACCGTGACGGGCATCTTCAGCTTGGAGATGGGCTGGTTCTGAGGAGCACAAGGCTGTGAGCAGGTTTTGGAGGTTAGAAAAGGCCTTTCAGGGGGTGGAATGATTGCTTCTGCTTGCTATAAAAAGCCTGGGCTTGGGAATGTCTACATGGGCCGGCTCTAGGCAGGGCGGCAGGGCTTCAATGCAGTTGTCTAAAATTGGAACGAGTCCCTCCCCATGTTCCCAGTTGCAACTGTAACACGGATAATAAATAACATCGAAATCCYGCATCAGAATTCGGGCTCCTTAATGCTCGGTGTGGTCACACCCATGAAAACAAAAAATCCCCAGGACGGGGGTCCTGCAGGAGCGAGCTTCATGATCCTGACCCAGCAGCACCATGGTGTGGGGTTAAGTGCTCCTGAGCACATTTTCCTTCCTTTTTGGAAGAAGATTAAGGTTTTGCTGACCCTATAAATGRAGGAAGGAGAGAAAGCTGAGGATACGTTCCTTATTCCTTCTCCTGTTTTTTAAGGCACCTGGGAGAGATAAACCCAAGCAGACTGCACCACACAAGTCCAGGTACCATAGTTTCCATTTGGACATGGATTCCCCTCTGTTTTATGTGTGGAAATGTTTTTTTTTTTGAAATGGTGAAGTATGTAATGCTGGACACCAGCACCACACTCCAACAGCTGCTGGGTAGACACAGCACTTCCGGCTTCAAATGCTGATGCTGAAGGAAATCTGCGTTGTGCTGTGACTAAAAGAGCAAAGCATGACAATATTCCTAAGARTTTATTGTCTTGTAATGACAAAAACTCTAGAAAATTGGTTGATGTGGAGGTTAGAAATTCCAGCTAGATTGCAAGATACTGGAGTGTGTTCTTTTATCAGGTACTTGCTGATCACTGCAAGTGACTGCTCTGCAAAGRGCCTCACTTTTCCATGTTCAGAGCATCTACCTTTAAAAATATTAGTTTAGGTATTACATACCCCCTTTGAAAAAATTCCCTTGTAGGCGAGAATAAAACTTACAAAAAGGCTGTTACAGAGATCATCAACTCTCTATTAGATAGCTTGGAATATGCTCCACTAGCACCAGAGTTTAGTCTTCTCCAAATTACTGTAGAGGATTTGACTGTATCTTGCTGATCCATCCACATTTTAATTTCCTCTGCACGGATACATATTGCAGGATGCTGGAAATCCCCAAGCCCACTGGAGCTGCAAGACTGGATGTTTCATCCTGTAACACCAATAAAATGTTAATGCATACTAATAGCAACAGCAAAGGGGTTTATGGAGCGAGCTTGGAAGTATTTTATAATTGCCAGGGTATCTGTGTCACAGAGAATTTGGGGTTAGAGTCGTCAAGTGTTGCACTTTGTCAAGACAGGAAAAGAAAACCCCTCAAATATACCTCAAACCTCCTAATTTTTATAATTAAAGGGGAAAGATGGGAGATGGATCCCTGGGGAGTGAGTCAAACATAAATTTCATTTACGTGAGAGAGCTGCCACTGGTTGGGATGGATTTGGGATCTGTGGGTTCRGTTGGASCCCTGCTGTGACCTTAYCTGAGGACACTGCCTCACTTTCCCACTTGGAGGATAAAAGCATCATCCTGCTGTACAAACCCAGTGAGTCTGGGCATGAGGTGACATAAATACATCAGTAAAATCCAGGGAKCTGGGCATGGTTGGCTTCCAGCAGCTCCTCATGTGTCCCCTCCACCCAGCTTGGTGGTGTGGTCCTGTTTACTGCAACCTGAGGTGCCAAAACCAAGGAAAATTAGAAATTRGAGTTAGAGGGACCAGGTATAAGCCAGAGGCACTGCCTGACCCTGGAGAGCCGAGTGAAGGAGCTCTGCATGGAAATGCTCCTGAAACAACCAAAGGCTGAATTAATCCAGCAATAACTCCAGGGGGACAAAGTGGAGGCTCCATCCTCCCCCGGGTGTCTCGTGTGACTGAGCCTGGGCTGTCCATGTCCCAACTTCTGGGGCTTTCCAGCMATGTTCTTGTTCTCTGGTTCAAATGGAAGGGCTGGGATGCTCCTGGTGCTGTGGGAGAGAAGGGTGATGGAGGAGAGCAGGCAYAGAACCTGCATGTGGGGGTTGTCCTCTGGCCCTGAGGATTTTCCAGACACCCTGGGTGCTGCTTTACCCCAGCACAGGGTCACTCCACATCCCAACCCGAGTCTGCAGAGCTTCCCCTTGCCTCACACCAGCACGGGGCTGGTGAGGGTGAAACCTGTCCCTCTGCACATATTTTGGGCTGGTGTTTGCTCACCAAAACAAACAGAAGCGTGAGTTTCTGGAATGCCCTTTCCTGAGCTGAGCATCCGAGCAGCCCTGGCTCTCTGCTAGGGGGGAGTTTATGGGAACATCCCTGAATCCTGAACACTCTGCCAGGCGGGCAGCACCGGGCTGCGCTGGCAGCCGGGAGAGGAGGAGGAGGAGGAAAAGGAGGAGGAGGAGGAGGAGTGGGCATGGGCAATGGTTGGTGTTTTGTTCATCCTCACCAGGGAGAAGAGGAGAAACAAAAGCAGGAKCAGCGCAGGGCACCGGGCTGGCTGGGCGAGGAGGAGACAAAAATAATTGTGCAGAATTTCATCGGGGAGCTTGAAAAAGGGCGATTTTGTGAGCAAATAGTCACCTCCCAGCACAGAACTTCACCGTCTCMAATTTCAGAATTCCATTCACATCAACATCCACTTTCATGTTGCAAAACCTCGGGAAAAAGGGAGGRAAAAAAAGCAGCTTCACAGGTTTCAATGCAAAAGTCTCATTTGGGGGAGGAAAAGAGGGAGAAAGCACAGCTTTGGGGGTTCTTTATTAAAAATCAAGCTCCCAGAATGGAAGTGTGGAAATAATCAGGGACCTGAGGCAGGTATGGGGGTGCCCCAAAGCTGCTCCTGTGAGTCAGGGTTAAGCCCAATGGGGCTGCTGGAGCTTTCCAGGGGCACAGTGTGGATGCTGTGGGACATACGAGTCCTCATGAGTTTGGGACAAGAGGAACAGGGGGAAAACCCATGGATCTGGCTTGGGACCTGCCAGCCAGGCAGGAAGGGGCAGCTTCAGTCCCAGAAAAGGGAGGAGGATTGCAAGGAGCAGGGATGGTTCACAGTAACATCCTGGATGTGGGTTTATCCTGGGAAAACCCTGTCCCCTCCTCTGGGCAGAAGCACRGACAGGGTTGATGCTCTGTCTCCTTCCCTGCAGGTGTGGGGCAGGCGATTCTGCTCAGCTGGACCAGGAGTGAGGATAAGAGGGGGCTTTGGGGGGTTTCTCCCCTCTGCACTCCTCTCCTGATCTGCAGGACCTGAGTCAGTGTTTTCCCTGAGGAAAAGGAGCCAGGACAGCTCTGCTTGTTCTTTGCCTCTTGGTTTGGCTGTTTCCTTCTCTCCATGCCAACCTCCATGTGCTCTTTGGCATTGACCAAGGTCTTGGTTGAAGCTCCTGCCTGCCTGGCATAGGAATCCCAGACAGTGACTGTGCTGGAAATGGCTTTTGCCCTGAGGAGAGGCTGGAGAAGCCCTCAGCCTCTGAGGGTCTTGGTCAGCAGCGCTGCAAAACAGCCCCAGGTCCCTCTGCAGGTGACCAGGACCATCACTGGCAGTGCAGATCCCTCACCCAGGACCAGCAGTGCCCAGGAGAGCAGGTGAGCCCACAAATGCTTTATGGATTTTGCTTGGTTGAGCTGTGTAAGTCCCAAAATGGAGTGGCTGGCAGATGTTTTTCCCAATTTCCCAGCTTGTGGGGGCAGCAAGTCCTTCTCTGGAGATCCCTCATAATCTTTCTGTGATGGAAAGGTGGCTGAGGGGATCTGTGCACCCCAACTTTGCTGCAGGGCTCTGTCCAGCTTGTGTCTCTGGGGTGCCAGTAAACCCTTGAATCATTTGGTATTGGTGTTTTCTGAATGCTGAGGGAGGTTTTTTGCTTCTCCTGCTGTACAACCGAGCTCCTCGTGCGTCGATGGTGGTGGCAGAGTGTTGCTGAGATGGCTGCTCTGTGCTTAGCGGCTGCTGCTTCTGTGCTTTTTACTCTAATTTTTCTATTGTTCTGTTTTTGCTGTTCGGGGTGAGGGGACAGCAGCTTCTGCCACACAACAGCCTCCTGTTAACTTTCCCACCGCGCGCTGCTGAATCCAGGGCAGGCTTAACTCAAGGAGCAACATTAATCATCAAATCTATAAGCAGGATATAGAAAGGCCAAGTGTGAATAATTACTGCTCAGGTGCTAATTACCCAGGCCCAGACCAAACCCAACATATTAAACAGACCTCTAACGGCAGCAGCCTCTCGACCACGTTGCTGGGTCCCCATTGCTCTCCTACTGCTCTCTCTGCAGGGGACTCCTCCAAACATCTGCCAACACGTGCAGATCCCAAAATATTCTTCTGCTCGTTCATGTTTAARCTGGGGAGATGAGATGGGAGGGATCTGACTCAAAATCAACAGATGGAAGGAAGGACAGATAGATCCTGTACCATGAAGTTGCTCTTCTGGGGATGGGCTGCTGGGACTGGAGTGGGCTTGTTCTTGGCTCTTGTGGTTTAGGACAGGGAGCTGCTGCAGCTGTGGGTCAGCAGCATCTGGGAATTGGTGCTTGGCTCATGGTGTGAGGGTGGGTTTTCCTCGGGTGGATGCCCTGGGAGCTGGGGGTGAGCTGGGCTGGCAGGCAGTTGCCTCTAGATCAGGGAAATCAAGCAAGATTTGGACCCTCCTGGGTTCTCCAGGCASCTTCTGCCCCTCCTGCCCGCCCTTYTGAGGAGACTTTYGGGAAAWGYRGGGTGGGCTCGGGCTCTGCTCCAGCCTCGGGTTGAATTTCTGCCTCTGTCACCTGAGGCACCATTTCTGCACCCCAGACCAAGGGGGTTCAGTCTGGTGACGCTGAGGGCACCGCAAGCACCGGATCTGCTTATGGAGAGCGTTTGGCAGCGGGAAGGGAAAGCCACAGCTGCCTCACAGCTGGCAGAGCGAGCAGTGTGTGCAGAGCCGGCTCCCTCCGCCTTGGAACCGTGCAGGATTCCCCTGGCTCTCCCCATCTCCCACCTCTCTGCTTCTGTGCCAGCCACGCTCCACCTTTCCCTTCCAGAGAACCCCTCTGTGCCTTGTTCCTTCTCCAGGGTACAAAATCCTGGCGATGCCGTTCACCCCCAGCCGGGAGAGCACTAAGGGGAGAGAGGACACGGAAGGATTTTTAGGGTCAAACTCTTAAAGGTCGGACAGTGCTGGGGCACCTTGGACCGTGCTGGGGGCAGAGCTCACGGCTGGGTTGGGGGATGTGGCGGTGGCAGATTTTGGGTCTCCACCCTGCTCCAGCCCATCTGTTCTGCATCTCTCACCGGAGCCGGGACCGGAGGGGTGGGGGGCGAGGAGGTGGGTGCCTACCGGGGTTTTGGGGGGCACAGCCCCCTGCCCCGCAGTACCCAGSGGGTTCAGCCGACTTGCGAAGGGATCAAAACATTTTGTGCCTGGAAGACGAGGAGCGTGTGCGAGTGAGGATGGGCTTGTGTTGGGGGGTGCAACCTTCCCCTGTCACCTCCCTTCTAGCCTGAATGCTTCTGCCATCATGATTAATTTATCAGGTACTTATGAATATGCAGATGAGACTCTGGTTTCCAGGCTCTGCTTTCAGGAGAGGCTGTGATGGGCTTTCTGCTGCTGCCGCCTTCGTAAGAAGAGAAATGTCATGTACCAGGGTTTAAAAATAAATAAATAACTGCGCCACCGAGAGCGTGTGAGTCTTCGCGGCTCCGCGGAGCTGTGGGATCTCCTCGTTCCTCAGTGACAGGGATTTTTGAGTGTCCCTGTGGCATATGCACCCCGACTCCCCCTCCCTGTGTGTGTACCGGTGATGCGGAGGCGTCTTTGCCAATTCCAGCCTTTGAAACCTTGACTGAAGCCCCAGAAACTTCCACTGTGAAGGCGGGAGAGARCTGGCTCCTCCCGGGAGAGGGGAGATTTGGAGGGATGGGTGCGCCTGCAGGAACGGGGGTTTCTCCTGGTGATGGTTCCTTCATCACTGCAAACCCCGAGGTCTGGGAGATGGGGAGCGGTTTGGGAGGATGATGAATGTGTGCATGTGGCTGCTGGGCTAAAGCAAGCTCTGCTCTGCCCGGCTGGGCTGCCTGGAGCAGGGGCTGTGGGAGAACGATTTGGATTTAAGGTTCAGCAGCCGGCTGTGCTGACCTGTGGGCGTCCGCAGAAGCACCTGGGTTTTAAAACTTCCCCCAAATACTCTGCGCAGTAGCCAGGGCTGTGGATGCAGGAGCTGCTGCTTCTGCTGATCCCAATACCGGGGCCGCCTCCGTGCTGGGGAGCCTCGAATCCCGGGGCAAGGGAGCGAGATAGGGCCGGGGGAAGCTCCGAGGGTCCCGGCCCAAGGGGAAGGGCTTCTCGAGGGTCCCATTGTGAATCTCCCCTGCTCCAGGCATCCAGCTCTGGTTTGGCAGAGCGCGGGTGCGCTCAGCAGTGCTCCCGCAGTGCCTCTGCCCCTGGGCAGGGGGTTACAGGGCTTATATTTTCAACTGTAATTTTTTGGAGGGGAGGTTATTTGGAGCAGCAGCAGGGGAAGGGAGCGGCGCTCAGCCCCTCA